>NC_091184.1:39876023-39926023 GCF_040958095.1 Procambarus clarkii
CGAGTAAGGGATTGATATTGACATGATCTGGGGCGACTCGACACTTCCGTGTGTCGTGGCACTGATGATGGGCTGGTCACAGACGGCATTTCTGGTACCAGGGTAGTCCTTCAGGGAGACGGGGAACCTGGAATACAGGGGTCCTGATAATTCAGAGTGATAGCGATAGTTAAATCAGTACTCACAGCATACTCTTCTACTAGGCCCACACCTAGTCCCAACAGGGCTGCTCGTACATCGAGGATGGCATTCGCTCTGCCACCGTCAGGTCGACCAACGTTCCGTATAACGCTGCATTTTAGGCTCAGCAATCACGCGGGGGGTGTCAACCTGTCCGAAACAGGCACTCATAATATTACTTCTCATACCTCCTGTATCTACCATCACCTTCCAGGTCCCTTCTTTGACTGCAACACTCACAGTGCACGTCTCTAATCCCTGGTATCTCTTCACGATGTTCATGGGAGCCATCATCTGTCGGGTCGTCCCTGGTCTTTACTGAGAACACACACGAGAATAAAACAAAATACCGCTAAGAGACATGGGGCCAACTGAGGGATAAGCTTCCTGAGCCTGTAATGTCCATAACCGGCTATATCCATTAGCCTGGTTTGGACCGAAGAGGGCACTAGAATTTTCGTACATACCTCACATACCTCCGACGTCTGGGAATCTCTGGCCGGTTCAATGAACGCGGTACTTTGCCATACCGCAAATACTCAGATGCCTTCACTCCAGACGCTAGGATATCCGTGGGTGTCCGTACACGAGGCCTCTCTTCTCGCTCAGTCGCTTCTACCACAGTAACCGCATGTTCTTCGTCGGGAGAAGAATCAGGAGACTTTGCTATAATGCTGTCGATCTGCGGGTGAGAGGAAGGATTAAACATTTTCAATTCCGGGTCTGTCTGTACCTGGACATTACCACTGCCTGCTATTACCTCAGACCTTGCTGTTCCGGCAGACTCGTCCGCGACCTTGGGATGATTGTTGCTCCAATCTGTCACCAAGTCGTTGGCTAGTATCACGTCAATCCCAGCTATAGGGAGGGTATCAACTACTGCCAACGCACATGTGCCGCTGAAGTAAGGCGAGTCGAGATGTATCGGCACTAAGGGGGCGATGTACTGCGTCCTAGGAAACCCAACCAGGACAACCTTTTGTCTCCCATCCACACTCACTCCCTCGGGTAACGAGATTTTTCATGATCAGGGACTGGGCTGCTCCACTATCTCTGAGCACTACAACTGATCTACCAGTATGATCACTCGTTACATACCCGCTTGAAGTGTGAGGGGAAAACAATCTTGGTTCTTCCTGCGTAGTTGTAGACTGGCTTCCTGCTGGTAGTGTTACGCAGCTCATCAGCATCACCTCCCTACGTGGGCCGCTACCTCTTCTGCCTCGACACATAGCAGCTACATGCCCTTTCTGCCCACAAATCCAACACACCATATTCCTCCTCGGACTCCGGTGTTTCGGACTGTTAGGACTAGTCCTTCGAGGGCTACTTGGGGGCGTCTTCTCAGCGCTTCGTGGGACAGGTCTCTCTTCTTCCTGACGAGGCTTGTAAAACCGGCGGGGTAGTTCCTCGGGACGTACTTAGCAGAAGGCCTATGCGTCAGGATGTACTCTTCAGCCATGGTGGCTGCTGCACTCAAGGTCTCCACTTGCTGCTCTTCTAAGTACGTCTTTAGATCTCCGGACAGACAGTCTTTGAAGTCCTCTAACAGTATGAGCTGCTCGAGGTCTTCTTTGGTCTCCACCTTCCAAGAGGCACACCATTCCTGGAAAAGTCGCTCCTTGATTGTGGCGAATTCGGTGAAAGTGTGCTCTGAGGTCTTTTTCTGGTTTCTAAACTTCTGCCTGTAAGCCTCAGGTACCAATTGGTACGCCATGAGCACGACCTTCTTCACCTTGTCGTAATCGCCAGAGTCATCAAGGGACAACGTGGAGTAGGCGACTTGGGCCTTCCCAGTCAAGACGGACTGTATCATGATGGCCCAATTCTCCTTCGGCCACTCCAAAGAGGCTGCGACTTTCTCGAAGGCCGCGAAGAACTTCGAAACTTCCTTCTCGTTGAACTTCGGGACCATTTTTATGTTCCTTACCGGATCGAAACCACTTGTTACCATTGTTTGCCTCCGACCACCTAACCGCAATACTTCTAGCTCATGTTGTCTCTCTCTTTTTCCTCTAATTCTAAACGCCTCATCGCCAATTCTTTATCTTTCATCTCCATTTCTTTATTTTTCATCTCCATGCCTTTATCTTTTAATTCTCGTTCTAATTCTAACTTCTTCCATTCTATCTTGCGATTTATCTCTAAGGCACGCATTTTGACTGTAAGTAAACTTATATTTAGCTCACCTGCATCACTGTCAATGTCACTGCCTTTATCTTCCTTTTCAGTGGAAGCTACTTCTTCACTTTCTTTTGTACCTTGTGCCTCGCTTTCCTCTTTCTCCTCGGCCTTCAAGTGCCGGTGAACCTTGGACAAGATCTCCACACGGGAATCACTGGCCCGTATCTTAATCTCCAGGTAGGCACTAACCAAGACGAGTTCTTGTTTCCCCAGATATTTTAATCTGGCAAGACAGTCCTCCCTGTTCAGAAAGGCCTGAACATCGTCTAGATCATCTATGGTCGCTTTTTCCGCCATCGTCACCGAGATGGAACACTAACACTTAACACACCGCTTTCGTTAGCACTTAACGCACCGAGCACTGTTCTACGTCAATATTGCACTTTATCGCACCTAGCGCCTCACTTGTCAATATTGCACGTAATCACCAGGCACCGCACTACACAATATTGCACTTAATCACAGGGAGCACCTCGCTCTACAATATTGCACTGAATCACACCGAGCACCGCACTACACAATATTGCACTTAATCACAGCGAGCACTTCGCTCTACAATATTGCACCGAATCACACCGAGCACCGCACTACACAGTATTGCACTTAATCACAGCGAGCACTTCGCTCTACAATATTGCACTGAATCACACCGAGCACCGCACAGGACGTATAACGTCCTAATAGTCACACACAGGGGGAATTATTTACAGGGAATGCGCCACTTCACCACCCCTGTCAAACATACTTGACAAGGGGTCGGATCCCGCTGGGGATGCCAATTATGTTACGGCCCTCTCGGGTCGCAACTGGGTTCTTTCTCTGATGTTAGTAGAGTTTGGGTATCCGACCCCAAGCTAGTAGTAGCTTTCAAGGGGTGTGCTCCGTAACGCAAGTAAATTAAAGGGGAAGGGAGACAAAGGCAAAAACTTAATAATATAATTATCACCATCACCATAAATAATATATAAATGATCACACGGGGGAGGTATAAACACTAGAATATACAATGTGGTCTTCCTCTGAAGACGCGGAGTGTTCCACGGTGTTCAACGATGCTTAGCCCTCGGTCCTCTTGTAGCCTCACGATGAATCCATCGATTCTCTCGAGTCTACCCTGGCCACAGGCCAGCCAAATCACAGCTCCACTGGGGGCACCATCGTGGAGGCCGTCAACCACAAATCCAGCCTGTAGCTGGCAGGTTCCAATCAGCTCCGCAGGTTAGGCCACTCCACGACCAATACTAGGGTAGCGAGCCCTAGGCAGGAGCCTCGTGTGATCCCACAGATCACTCTCCTCACCACAACACCCCAGGGGTTAGTCTTCTCCACTAGTCAGCCCCAGGTACGAAAATCCCTGGATCTGCCACCTCACAGGCAGGCTAACACAACAGTGTTCATCCGGGGGGGTGACTCACAGTTTCAGCGGCAAATACGTGGAGGTTACTCGGCTGCCTTGGGTAGACTCATCCAACTTCCATTACAGCAGTCCCAGGTCGACTCTGTAATCAGACACGTCATCAGTAATAGAGACACTTTAGGGCACCTCACTTACATGCTTAGACACAAACGCCCACCTATCCACTCCATAGATGACGTTGCTTTCTAAGCTCCACCTCACCAGAGGTCCGCAGCGGCTGTGTTATGAGCTGATCAGGATGGGAAACTAGCCCTTGTGGCCAGTATATCTCGTCCTCACTAGATGGCGCCATCCATTTGGAGGGGGTTTCGGGAGCTGACCCACAGATGGCGTGGTCGTCACTGCTCCGGGCTCGGACACTGGACTCGGGTCCGTAACAGGTAATAATACAAGAAGGGCAAGGATATGTAATATAAACAGGCAAAAAAAAAAAAAAAAGAGAGAGAACAAAGTTAGAATTAGACAATTAGATTAAGATTATGAATAAACAAATGGATTCAGATTCAAAATAATTAATTAAAAAGGATACATATTTAATCAAATTAAAAATTCAATAATCTCTTAATTGTAATACAGTAATATCATATGGTAATAAGACAAGTTGGATAAGGGTATGCAATAGAAAGAAACACATATGGGCTGGAAACACTGATGTACTTAAAGCTTAAGAATCCATTAACAATACTGGAATATTAGACAACAAATAAGACTAGTAGCTAATATTAATGGGCAGATATATAAGTAAGAAATTAAATTATTAATTTTTAATTCAAAAAGTAATGAATTAAAGATTCAGATAATTTGACAAATTAAGAGTTCAAGGTTTATAACATTTTGGGAAATTGAAGTGTTAGTATCAACAGATAAATGGGTAAGTTGCAAATATTGTAAGCTAAGAATCTGATAACTAGACGAATTAAGCATTCAAAAAATTATTACATTTTATAAAATTGAAGTCATTGTAGTAATAGTTATAAGAGGGTAAATTACATGTAATTTGAAGCCAATTATATAAAAAAGAAGCATATATTAATTGATATAAAAATATAAAAAAACTAAATTTAAATAAGGTTAGGCTAGGTAAGGCTTGGTCACTCATGTGTTAGTTTCAGCAATGACATTGGAAGTTTGCTGGCTTCCAGTTATGTTACAATCAACAAAGAAAGACAATAATTGTTGGACACTTTTTATTTCACGTCTTTTGCCTGTTCTTTCTTACCAATGATTGTTCCATTCCTGGTGTAGCACTGCTTGATAAGATTTAGGTTTTGTTTGTGAACATGATGCAGTCTGTAGAGGAGAATCAACGCTGCTTGGTAAGGCATTCATTAATATAAAGGTTAGTTTTATATTTATAGCTGATTGAATGAGATCTTACTTATCATTGGGATAAGCTAGTTTAGTGAGCTTACCTGTCTGGTGCTTTAGTGACTGTTTTTATCTATTCTGATAGATTTAAAAGTATCATTAAAGTTTATCTCTGATCTAATCAGTTGATGAGCTACACCAGAGTAGTTCTCACATTCTTGTTCTTCAGGCAGTTCAGTAGAGCTGATGATGAGCAAATCATGGAGTTTTTGTTGATCCCTGTTGTTTGGAGAACCTGAAACACTTATAAATCCATTACAGTAGAACCTCGAGTGTACGACCGCCTCAAATGGCGAGCAATTTGGTTAACAAACACCCCGATCGCCGACAATTCGTCTTGTTAGGCGAGCGCTCGTTTGAATAATGTCAACACCACATGGTGGGGTCGCGCTGCTTCTCGCAGATTCTCAGACGCCTCCGACGATGCAAATAAATTATTTTTCTTTGTTTAACATTATACATTAATAGCTGTTTTAGTGTTTAGTGCCTTAATTTAAACACCCCGCACAGGATAGGGGGCAGCTATAGTGCAGCCATGACCGATAGTTGACAGACACCACCTAGAAAAAAAATCCTGGCCAACATTCCTGGGTGTGAGAGCTTCAGTACTGAGCGAGCCACCAAGGCTGATGCATGCAGCATGAGCTCACAGAACCACTGTTCAGCTTGTGACCACAGCATCGCCTAAAAATGCCATAATATATATGTTCATGCTATTATTTAGTGATGATAGTATTACAGAAGACCCCCTGACTGTGATCAAACTGACCAGGATTCTGATAATAGCAGGATTGTGGTGACATTTAACACTGTGCTCCATGGTGGGAGGAGTAATGTTGAGGGAGGGAGGGTTGTGGCGTCGTCTTCTGACTGTGTGTGGTCACCTTTTATTGACTGGACTTACCACACCAGCTTAGTGGTTCACTATGGTGAACACAAATGTAGATACTTATATGTAATGTGTGTATAGAGTGTAATAACAGCAATAGAAGTATGTCGGGGCCGCCATTTTGGTGAGGGAGGTGCGTCGTCTGCAAGACATGTCTTGTTGTTTACTGGTGGCCACTATGGTCTTTGGGCACCATACCAGCTTAATTGTACAGGTATGGTGAATAAAAGATGTAGATACTTATATATAATGTGTGTATATAGTGTAATAACACCACAAACAGTATTGTTGGAGGAGAAATATTAGTGCATCTGGCCTCAAACCAGTGAAGGTGGCCGCCACCAGCTGACTGTGCGAGTAGCTACGTCTTATTGTCTTTACTCACCATACATGCTTATGTACAGTTATGGTGAACAAAACATGTAAATACTTATATATAAAGTCTGTGTATAGTGAATAAATGCAAAAACAGTAGCGTGGGAGGACAATGTGGGCAAGTAAGGTGTTGTTGAGGGAGAGTGTGGCAGTAAGTGGCTGGCTGGTGTGTGGCGGTCACTCCTCGTTGCATTTTGACTCACAATACCAACTTAGTGGTTCGTTATGGTGAGTAAAACATGCAAATACCTTTATATAACCTGTGTATATTGTATAATAACAGCAAAACTATTTGTTTATTGTTTTATGAACATAATAATTGAATCACTAATATGCACACCATAATTTTGAGTATAGTGATGGTTCACACATTTTATTATATAAATATATCACAATACACACTATTGAATAATATTACTGCAAAACAACAAAGAAAAAATCAATCAGAGACATTGAAATAATTAGGTAATAATATCTTTGTGGCAACACCCCGCCTGACAGCTCGGGCAGAGCAGACCTCGTCTGGCGACTGCTCTGTCAATGCTTCTTTTTTGCCAGATTTCCCCCACCCGATTGTGGGCCAAAATATGCCACCTATGATTTTTTTGTTATTTTTTCCGTGACCATGGAACACAAATGAACACTTCTAGAACAAGACGAAATAATTTTTTGGATTTATTTTTTTGTTGCGCCTGTGGGTGTCGAAGCCATTATGACCCTTAGCGGCTCAATGGTTAATGATGCTATTGATGCTGGGATGTTGTAAAGCATTGACATTTTTGTAGAAAAAACAAAATTAATTAAAAAAAAAAGAACAAATGTCAAAAAGGTTTGTTTGTTGTTTGTCAGGTAGGCTGCTCCATGTTTCTTAAATAAAAAAAAAGGATAAAAAAAGTTAAAACACTTTGAAAAATGGACAAATGCCATATAAGTTCGTTCAGCGTTTGGCGGGTAGGCTGCTCCATTATTGAAAAATAAATGAAAAATACAAAACAAATGGAACACATTTGAAACACAGAAAGATTGTCATAATGGAGCAACCTACCCGACAAACACTGAATGAACCTTTATGGCATTTGTTCGTTTTTCAAAGTGTTTCAACTGTTTTATTATTTTATTTTTATTTTTTTTTTATTTAAGAAACATGGAGCAGTCTACCTCCTGAACACCGAACAAACCTATTGCTATACAAAATAGAAAAAAAGAAAACAAAATTGAACAAATTTGAAGAAAGAAAAATGTCATAAAGGGTTTGTTCAGTGTATGTGAGGTAGGCTACTCCATTATTTATAACATCGAATATCATACTGATGATTTTCGGTAGTAGAACGGAATATTTCTATTTACATTATTTTCAATGGGGAACTTCGTTTTGAATGACGTCAGTATCACATGACGACCACGGTGCCAGAATGGATTAAATTCGTCATTCGAGGTTCCACTGTACTGCCTACTTAACTACACATACTGTATTGCATATTAATGGGTTATAAGCCAGTCCAAACAGGGTATAAGTATGGAATACTATAACTCTCATACTGGGTGGGGTGGATATTATGAGGGACTGGTGGCTCTTAACAGTTGTTGCTAACGTGTGTTGGTGAGTGTATTAATATACCTGAGTCTTGTCTCTCCTTACTCATAACCTTTGTGTACCCGAGTCTTCTGTCTCCCCTTACTCGTAACCTTTGTGTACCTGAGTCTTGTCTCCCCTTACTTGTAAC
Source organism: Procambarus clarkii (assembly GCF_040958095.1). Classification (NCBI taxonomy): domain Eukaryota; kingdom Metazoa; phylum Arthropoda; class Malacostraca; order Decapoda; family Cambaridae; genus Procambarus; species Procambarus clarkii. Next base: position 39,884,161 of record NC_091184.1, read on the forward strand.
CTTTGTGTACCTGAGTCTTGTCTGCTCTTTCTCATAACCTTTGTGTACCCGAGTCTTCTGTCTCCCCTTACTCGTAACCTTTGTGTACCTGAGTCTTGTCTCCCCTTATTTGTAACATATGTGTTCCTGAGTCTTGTCTCTCTTTATTCTTAACATTTGTATTCCTGTGTCTTGTCACTCCAGTAATGTGAGAGTATGTTAAATTGAGCATTAGTAAATGTGTATGATTGTGTGTGTTAAGTTTTCCCACAAGTTTTCGTGAGAGTACCGTCCCAGCACTCTACGAGGACAGAGAGGGAGGAGCGAGACTTCACACGCTGCGGGTGTGTGGTGTGTGCTGGTGAGGAGTCCACCTCACTGTGTGGGGTTATTTACCTCCATTATATCTCTGTGACTGGAATACTGTCATTAATGGTGAGCGAGATGTTATTCCTTGGTAGTGTATTGTCCCATTTCCTGGGTTTTAATAAATGTAATGCATGTACTGTACTTTGATTGTCGAGTTCTGCCAATTCAAAAAATATGGTACCGGTCCCACGTTGTTACTCTTGTGTTTGAAGGTTTGAAGTGTTTATAAATGCACATTGGTTCTACATCCCTGTTTTAAAGTAACATATCTACACTATAAGTAAGGAAGTAAAGGATTGGTTTTGTGAGTTCGTACTCTAGGGTACGGCTTACAAGTTCATGCCCTTATACTCTTTATTTTTAAACTTTGTATACCCGAGTCTTCTCTCCTACTTGTTCTTAACCTTTGTAAAGAATGTAAAGAAAGTTTTAATCTCTTCATCAGGGACGTTCCTAATTCCATGGATTGTCTTTGTCATCCTTCTTTGTACATGTTCATCAGGGAGGTTCCTAATTCCTGGGATTGTGTTTGGCATCTCTGTTCATGTTCAAAAGTTTGTTTGCTCAATACTGTACTGAAGTTCTGTCCTCTGCGATGTTTGTCAGCAAATTAACCCATATCTCAGATGTTTCTCAGAATGTTAATCTAGCTGTGGGATGTTATTCAGAATATTAACCCAGCTCTTGGATGTTCGTCAGAATATTAACCCAGCTCTGGGATGTTTGTCAGAATATTAACCCAGCTCTGGGATGTTTGTCAGAATATTAACCAAGCTCTAGGATATTTGTCAGAATATTAACCAAGCTCTGGGATGTTTGTCAGAATATTTACCCAGCTCTGGGATGTTACACTCCCCCAACCTAACTGCCGGACCTCACTCTTTCGTTTATTCCATCTATTCGTTTGCTGTCCGGCCCCAAGAGGCGCCTCAACTCATGAGAGGCTTATGTAGTTTCACATCCGACCACTGCGTTGTAGCAGCGCAACCTCTGCACCTGCTCGACGACTCTGTATTGCTTTTGTGGCTAACTGCGGTGTGCAAAAACTTTTCCCCTCTTACCATTTTATATCTGGGCATATTTTTGGGGAAGACCCTTTGGCATCTCGGAGCAATCCAGGCTGATATGGATATATATTTGACTTTGGCATCAGTCAAAATGCTACTCAAAAAGTATGTAAAAAAGTACTCAGAATGGAGTACTTAGGCCTACCAGAGACCACAAGCCAGAACCTGGCCCCCTCAAGAGAGGCACGAGGAGCAATGCACATTTGGTTTGGAGCATTCTATGTCTGCCATCGACCGGATCAGGCACCCAAAAGGTAAGCGCCCCAAAACAAACCCCTATTCTGGTTAAAACTGCTACTGAAAGTCAATTGAGTTGACAGAACTCCCTAAATGAAAACGAGTAAACGAGCATGACGTCACCATGTGCCGCGCCACTGTCTACGCAGGTCCACCCCTCCCAAGAAGGGGGAAAGGGGAGCCCCAGACCCCAGTTTGCAAGCTGATGTGATAGGGAACGGTCGTGTGACTCTGGCTCCATATTTGTTCTCTAGCTCTGTGCCTTATGGTGTGGTGCTGTTTTTTGGTGGTGTGTGAGCCAAGAGTAAGTACTGCCCTTGGGACTTAGAGCCACCTTCTACAAGTCACCTTGGGATCTACCTCTGCTTGGTCTTTTGCTGCTTGGTGATCTGCCACCCTTAGTGTGCTGGGGTGTTTTCTGCACCCTTGGTTGCCTTTGGGAAGGGGTAGTTTGCACTGGAACTGCACAGTTAATTATCACCTCTCATAGCGGCCGGCTCTGTTCCGCCTGGGTACGTTGTCCTCTTGCGGGATTTTTCTTTTGTTTCCCAGCCTGGTGGGGGGTTGCCCCTTGTGTTCGGTTATTACCATTGAGTCTTAGTGGTACCTCCACTAGTTCCCGTGAGTGGACATGTCCCGAGGGTGCAGCATTTAGTGGTTTTCTTGGTAGACTTGGGTGTCGGTGGTTCGCAGTACCCTGCCTGGGCTTTCCTTAGTGATACTAGTCTAAGGGCCCTGGGAATCCCCGTGGGGCACTTGGGTCTAATAGATGCGACCCCTGGGGTCCCCTCTCGCTTTGTGCAAGTTTGAGGGGGTTGCTCTGTCTTCTTGTCTCTGGGTGACTCTCACCGTGTTTGCCTCCGTCGTGCTGCCTGTTGGGTTGGTGACACCTTCGACCCAGAGTTCTGTAAGTTTTGTAACTTGTTTGTGACTCAGTTCACCCAGTCCACTGATGATTCTATTTGGGTGCAGGCAACTCAGGCATTGCATGCACAGTTTAGGTTGCTGCAATGCGCTCTTTTGATGGCTGCCCCGTTTTGGTTATAGAGACCCGTACAGTGGTACCTCAGCTTACAAGCGCCCCTGGTTACGAGTTTCTTTAGTTACAAGTTATTTTTAGTTACGAGCAGGATTTGCTCGGAAAATTTGTATCGGGATACGAGGGTTGCCTCAGGATACGAGGGTGTTGATACACGTACGGGCCGACTAGCGCGTGGTGGCACGGCATTTGCCGCTCAGTTTACCAGTGCCTCGCGGCCAGTTACTATCTTGCCTCAATTCTTCACCAGGATTTACAGTGTTTTGTTGGATATTTGGCCATTTGAACATACAGTAAATGTTATTATATATCTCGCAATGGGTCCCAAGAAAGCCAGTGGTAAGGTTCAACCTAAGAAAATATTTGTGATTAGAGGATGTTCCTTCCTCATTAAGAAAATGTGTGAAGTATGGGAAGAACTGCAAAGTTTTGTTGAAAAAACTCGCCCAGATAAAGCTGTAGCAGGCCATTGCATTGATCTTTTAAATGACAATGTGATGTCTTACTACAGACAAGTGTTAAAATGTAGGGAAAACAAGTGTCTTTAGACAGATTTTAAGTAAGACAAGCAAGCAGTGAGCCACAAGCAGGTCCAGGTGGTATGCAGGCAAAATGTGCCAGAGAGTGCACGCCAGAGAAGTCCTCACTGCCTGATGTTATAATGGAAGAGGACTTCCCTTCCAAACAGTAACATCTTTCCTCCTTCCCCTCCTCACCATCTTCCATATGCCAACAGCAGTCATCAGCAAGGGTAAGTAATAACTTGAACATAGTTTTGTAGTGTAGATTTCAATGAATTAGGTATAAAGTTTAGTTTGAAGTGAGGTTTTTGGGTAGTCAGGACTGGATTAATCCGTTTCACATTATTTCTTTTTGGGAAATTAGCTTCGGTTTACGAGTTTTCGGGTTACAAGTCGTCTCCAGGAACGGATTAAACTCTTAAACTGAGGTACCCCTGTACTTGGGGGAGGTAGTCACCTCGACAATGGTTCTGTCCACGCCCCCTCGTCCTTCTCCTACTGTGGTTCATTCTGGTCCCCCCCCCCCTCCCCTCCACCCTGCTTCCGGCTCCGAAGTGTCTAAGGGCTTCGGGGTCGGAGCAGGGTTTAGCTGGTTTTGAGACTTGGACAGTCTTGGAGGATGCCCCTTCCGGGCTGGCAATGGAGGCATTTGAGTCGGTTCTTTATGCTGTGGCATCTGGGTCTGACCAGTGGTTCCCATTCCTTCCTGCCTTTCTGGCTGCTCCGGTTTTTCTTTTCAGGCTGGGGCTTTGGAGGACGACTCAGCCCCGGGTCCTGATGTGGAGGTTCCCGGGGCTGGGGAGGGGTTGACTTGGGGGCTTTGGGGCCCTATTGGACCCCTTAGTATTTTTTTAACCTTGGAGCGGGGCTTGTTGTTACTAGGAGTGGGGTTTTCTTCCCCCCCTCCTCTGCGTACGAGTTGGTTTTGTGTCAATTCCTCTTCGGGTTTGGTGTCCCTTCGGGTCCATTGGTCCCATACTTCCAGAGGTTATCGGCTTCCCGCATCCCGCCTCATGAGGTGCAGGAGGCCATTGCAGCTTACCTCCATGACCCGGATTCTGCCTCCATCATGAATCCGTCTTCATTCAGGTTTGGGTCTTCATCTCTTTACCGGGTTCGTTATGAGGTTCTGGAGTCGTCCTGGCTAGCGAGCTGCCCCTTGTTTTTGTTGGAGGCTTGCCATACTTTCTGTCATTACCGCACGCTAGAATGGCGCGAGGCGCTAATGGTGGTCCAGGTTTACCTCGGGGGAGGGGGGGGGGCAAGTTTGAGCACCTCAGTGCATGCTTTTTTACCCCTGCCCTTCCTCAGAATATTGGTGTAGTGCAGCTCCACGTGCAGGTTCCCTCCCTTTCAGCTGCACTAGTTGCTGAGGACTTGCACGCTCGTGGCCTGTTGTGTACGATCTTGCAGTTCTTTTTCCTCTTGAAGCTATCCTCGGATTGGCTTGAGGATGTGGAAGTGCTTGGGGCTGTTCCTGGGTCTTGCGCCTGGATCTCGGCAATGCATTTTTTGATGCTGTTTGCGACGATCCTGCGGAATGCGGTGTGTCTTTTTCGCTTCGAGTCTCGTGTGTCAGCAGGTGGTTCTTGCTTCCTCCTTCGAATCTGCTTGGGCCTTGGCTCTTAGGTTTTCTTCACTTTTTTGTCCTTTACTGTTTGCAGAGTCTGTGATTGGGCAGAACTGCATAAACCCGCTAATCCGGACTATACGGGAAGGATCCTCAGCCGGATTAGCACGTTTTCTGGATTAACGTACTTTTTGACAGTACAGGGTGTGGGGAGGTAAAGGCAGGCAGGGTGGGAGGCAGGCAGGCAGGCAGGCAGGCAGGCAAGGGGAAGGGAGGGGGCAGGGAGTGAGAGAGGGAATGGCAGGCAGGCAGGGTGGAAGGGAGGGATGCAGGCAGGCAGGTAGGCAGGCAGGCAGACAGACAAGGGGCAGGGAGGGGGCAGGTAGTGAGAGAGGGAAAGGCATGCAGGCAGGGGGGAGGAAAAGGCAGGCAGGTAGGGTGGAAGGGAGGGAGGCAGGCAGGGGGAGGGAGGGAGGGAGGGAGGCAGGCAGGGGGAGGGAGGGAGGGAGGGAGGCAGGCAGGGGGAGGGAGGGAGGGAGGGAGGCAGGCAGGGGGAGGAAGGGAGGGAGGCAGGCAGGGAGGGAGGCAGGCAGGGAGACAGGGAGACAGGCAGGCAGGGAGGGAGGCAGGCAGGCAGGCAGACAGACAGGCAGGGAGAGAGGGAGGGAGGGAGGTAGGCAGGGAGGGAAGGAGGTAGGTAGGCAGGGAGGGAAGGAGGTAGGTAGGCAGGGAGGGAGGGAGAGACTGGGAGGTAGGGAGGCAGGCAGAGAGGGAGGAAGGCAGGCAGGCAGGCAGGCAGGCAGGCAGGCAGGCAGGCAGGCAGGCAGGCTGGCTATGTGACCAGTGGAGCAAAGAGTGTATGGGATGTGGGGAGAGGGGGTGAGGAAGTGAGTGTGGGAGGAAGAACAGCAGTGAGGATGACTCCCTCCCTCCCCTTCATGACTCCTGCCCTCCCTTCATGACTCCCTCCCTCCCCTTCATGACTCCTGCCCTCCCTTCATGACTCCCTCCCTCCCCTTCATGACTCCTGCCCTCCCTTCATGACTCCCTCCCCTTCATGACTCCTGCCCTCCCTTCATGACTCCCTCCCCTTCATGACTCCTGCCCTCCCTTCATGACTCCCTCCCTCCCCTTCATGACTCCCTCCCTCCCTTCATGACTCCCTCTCTTCCTGGTGGTGGTGTACAAAGAGTGTTAGGCCGGACTTATCGCTCAGTGGTAAAGGTTCACATTTTATATTTGGTGGCAAGTAGACCCTTGGTTTTGGAGAGATTTTTAGGTATCAAAACTCTCTATCATTATATGCTGATCCGGCCAAATATCCGCCAGTCTGACTTCTATAAACAGTTTGGCCGGATAGGGAGATAACTTTATCTGGCCACGATTTTTGCCGGATTAGGGCGTTTTCCGAATTGGCGGATCCCGCATTAGGGAGTTCTACAGTACTTGCAGGAAGCCTCTTTTAGTTGCTGTCCAATGTTGGACTTGTTGGTTCTCCGGGAGGCCCACGGGGGGGAGGGGGTTCCCGGAGAGGTGGTGCCAAGTCTCGGGGTTCCTCTCGTCATGTTAGGCCGGTGGTGCCAGTTTTCGAGCTGGCGCCACCTTAGGACCTGTCTTCGTCTGATCGGTGTGGTGATCGCTCTGTGTGTAAGTCGGGTTCTTGCAAGGGATGTCGGCCCTTTCGCGCCTCGCCCCATTGATGGGGCAATTGGGGGGGGGGGGGCGTTAAGTGGCTCCTTCTCCTTCGGGGGAGTTCAGGGCTAGTGGCAGGCCACCTTTCCTGCACTCTGTCGAGTCATCTTGGAGTGGCTGTGCTTGGGCATTGTTAAAACGATGACGTGTATCGGATGGGCTTCCTCTCTGTTCCCAGTCTGCAAAACGGGACTGTGTGGACCTGCGGTTCATTCTGGACTTGTCATGTCTGAACCCCTGGGTTTCTTGCCCTTCCTTTCAGATGACTAGTCTGTCCCAGGTCCAGCTGCTTTTGGAGCCGGGCGCTTGCATGGTGCCCCTGGCCCTCCGGGTCGCGTATTGGCACATACCTTTTCATCCGGGTTTCAGGGACTGGCTCGATTTTCTTGTGGGGCATCTCAGTTACCGCTTTTGTTGCCTCCCATTCGGGTTGGATCTGGCTCTTCTCGTGTTTACACGCTTTACCTGGGTTGTGGTGGCCCGTCTGCGTATGTAAGGGGTTTGGGTGCTGGCCTACCTCGACGACTGGTTGGTGTAGGCTCCCAGCCAGTCCGCGTGTCTGCATGCAAGGGATTTGGTGCTTTCCCAGCTCGCCGGGTTTGGGTTCCTAGTGAACTGGAGGAAGTCCCATCTGGTTCCCTCTCATGTTCGGACTTGGTTGGGTCTTGTGTTGGACTCTCAGACCGCTTCCTTGTCTCTCCCTTCGGAGTCTCTGCTTCAGCTTCAGTCCTGCCTTCAAATGTTTCTGGGGTGCTCTCAAGTCACTCGGCGGTTGCTCGACGGTTTGTGCGGGAGTCTGAACTTTGCTGTGTTGGTCTACCTGCCGGGTCAAGTTTGGCTATGTTGTCTGTTCTGGTTCCTTCAGGGACGTCCCTTCTGCCTCTCTTGCGATCGCTGGGTTCTGCCTTCAGGGGGCCTTGTGTCGGTTGTTGCTTCGTCGGCTACCTCTTCAGGTTTTCAGGGTTCAGTGCCTCGGTGCCTACCTGAGCCCTCGCTCAATGTTTTTATGGACGCGTCATCTCTTGGCTGGGGATTTGTGACCAGTGCTTGCCTAGCGAGCACTCGCCAGGACAATGTTCCTGGCCCTAGCTGGGCGTGTGTCGCCCAGGTCGGCGGTTGCAGCCTGTTGCTTCGGCGGTTGCAGCCTGTTGCTTCGGCGGTTGCAGCCTGTTGCTTCAGCGGTTGCAGCCTGTTGCTTCGGCGGTTGCAGCCTGTTGCAGCATTTGGTCAGCGGTTGCAGCCTGTTGCTTCGCTTTCAGGTTGGTATGCGAGTGGCGACTGCCTCCCGGGTTAGTCCCTCGTTTTTTCTTTGGGTAAGTAGCTCAGGCGAATGGATGGGGTCTCCCCCCCCCCCAGAAAATCAGCGTTGAATGTAATGAAACGTCAGTTTCTGGGTGAGACCCGGAGGCTCCCTGGCAACCCTCCATCTCAAGCTAAATGAAATTTCACTCGTCCTAAACCTGCTTCCAACACTAGTAGCACTGTACTATGCCTTCCCTTCATATCTGAACTCAAAACTTTTACTAATACCTTTTGTCCTCTTGACATAAAGCTCGCTTCTTGACAAACTAACACACTTCGTAGCAATCTAGTTCATACTACTCCAACTGCTTCTAATGCTGCTGGTGTCTACTCTGTTTCCTGTTCGTCTTGTCCTCTCCAATACTTTGGCGAAACTGGCCGTACTCTTAATGACAGGCTTAAAGAACACAAGAGAAGTTAGTGTCTGCAGACACTAACAATGCTCTCTTCTGTCATGTGAGGGATTCTAATCATCCTATTGATTAGTCTTCCTCCAAAATAATCTTTCCTGCCTCTACACAGACGCCGTCTTGTTGAATTGGCTCTAATACACAACGTACCCAACATGAACTTGAGTCCTGGCTTTATTGCTGTGGACTCTTCCCTTTCACAGTACAATATATACTCAAATGCTTTTAATCTTTCTAACAAACGTGACCTAACATAAGCTTACCCTTCCATTTATCTTTCTTTCTCTTTCCTTTTCTTTCTCTCTTCTCTCTTTTTTCTGTTCATTGTTTTCTCTTACGTTCCCTTGCTATCCTCTTCTTATTCCTATTACTATCCCCTTCTCATTCGGTGGTTATAATAGGAGCTTCCTCGTATGGGCCATTGGGGCTTCTGCAGTTCTTATTCCTACTATTATCCCCTCTACTACACCTTACCTTGCTCCTCACCTCTCTCTTGCCTATTTATTGCCTGCATCAACTTCCTCATCATAATCGACTTGAGAATGGTCCAGGACGGACCGAAACGTCGTCGTCCCTTCACCTTCTAGTGTGTGGTCTGGTCAACATTCTTCAGCCACGTTATTGTGACTCATTGCCTGCAACCCTCCATCCCTCCAGTAGGCGTTTTTTTTGCATGTTTTGACATCCAGCCTCAGAACTGGGGTGTAGATAGCCGGCACAAGGAGTCTGGGGCTCCCCCTACCCCCTTCCCAGTGAGAAGGGAGCTGGGCAGACAGCGGAGCGGCACGTGGTGACGTCATGCTCGTTTGCTTGTTTTCATTTGGGGATTTCTTTTCACTCGTTTGAATTTCAGTAGCAGTTTTTAACCAGAATAGGGTTTGTTTTGGGGCATTTACCTTTTTGGGTGCCTGACCCGGTCAATGGCAGAAATAGAATGCTCCAAACCACATGTGCATTTCTAAAGGTCCCTTCAGAGGCTCCTTGTGCCTCTGAAGGGGCCAGATTCTGGCTCATGGTCCCCAGTAGGCCTAAGAACTCCATTCACTTGACTGATGCCAAAGTCTAATACAGCATATCCATATCAATCTGGATAGCTCCGGGAGCCTCCGGGTCTCACCCAAAAACTGGTGTTCATTACATTCAATGTTTTTTTTTTTTTTTTTTTGCATCCTGGTAATATATCAGGAAATGCAGGAAATCTGTTGTTCATGGCTTCAACAAGTGGTAGAGCCAAGAGAAAACAGGTTGTGATGACTTTTGAATTAAAAGTTCAGCTTATAAAGGAAGTTGAAAGTGGATTTCCTAGAAGTGTTGTGTGCACCAAGTACAGTGGCACCTGGACTTACAACTGCCTCTGCTTACGAATTTTTTGAGTTACGACGTAAATTTCGTCGGAAAATGCAACTTGACTTACGTCCTTTGCCTCGACAAGCGATTTTGTTGATACGCATATGGGTCAACCAATCCCGTGATTCCTGGAGGCACAGCCGACCTGGCCTCAGTTTACCAGAGCTGCCTGCTTAGTGACGATTGTGCTTGTAAAGAATTTAATTATTTTTGTGCTTTTTTGTTTTTTGAACATAAAAAGTAATTATTATATATCACATAATGGGTCTCAAGAAAGTCGGTGGTAAGGTTCAACCTAAGAAAGCACATGTGAGGATGACCATAGAGGAAAAACAAGAGATCATTCATAAACATGAAAATGGTATGAGGGTTGTTGATATAGAGTAGAGGATGTCTCTTCCTCATTTATTAAGAAAATGAGTGCAGCATGGGAAGAATTGCAAAGTTTTGCTGAAAAATGTCACCCAAATCAAGCTTTTTTTTTTTTTTATTTATTTATTTTTTCTACCACAAATATGGCCACACATTTACAATGCTAACCAGCATATATACATTTTCTTCTGTCCTCCATGGACAGGGTTAGAGATGTGTTAAACATATAGTTCAAGGGTTTATTGAACAATCAACCACAGAAGGTGATTCGGGGCTTTTAAAATGCTAAGCTAACCTACATACGTAAATACATAGATTTACGTATGCCTTACATAAAGTGTTCGATGTGTCTTTTACATAGTGTCATTAATGTGCATTTACAAAGGTGAAATGTATTTCTGATCAGCTTCCATATGTACTTTATACACATACATACTGTGACGGTAAAGCGTTGGTGTTCGGCTGTTTCAAAAGCTAGGGGCAGGGCCTCGTCACATAATCAAAAAAAGAGAGAAAAGTTGGTCCTTTCATCTGTGGTAAGGTAATGGGAAGACACACAAAACACAAGTATATAAACAATGAAATTTTAATTACTCTAGAAAAACAAGGCATGAATAAAGGTAATCACATAAAATATGCAAGATAAGTCAACAAACAAAATAATATGAATAATCACTGGCAAATGAAAAGTTACGTTAAGACAAGTAAGTTACAGTGATAGCAAAATAAAATATTAGTGGTGCTGGAATACTGGCTTCGAGCTGCCACCTCCCTTAGTACACGAAAGCCAAGGCTTAGTCTACCAGCGAGAGATGTCAACTGCAAGGAGCACTGAGATATTCTAACGAGACTGTCGCACTGCAGCCCAGACGTCGACTTGTGGTGGAGGCGCCCCCTCCCCGCTCAGCTCGTTGTCGCCGTGTGGGGGCTTAGTGGGCGGCTGCCGGAGTGTGATGCTCCTTGGGACAGTCCTCTGTCCTTTTCTAGCCTTGTGCTCCTGCTGCCGTCCTCTCCAATTCTGCTGGGCATCTTTTCCTTTTCCTTCTGTTTCGTTTTTCTCCCCCCTCTTCTCCTATCTGCTTGCCGTTTCCTGCCGACCTTTTGCTCGTTCTGGTTCTTCCCTTGGACTTCTTCTATTTTGACGCCCGGGTGCTTGAGGAGGCATACTCTTGCACCCGTAGAACTGCAGTACCCGACGTCGAGAGCGAGGGGAACCTTTTATTGTCAATCCCCACTTCATCACTGAACCAGATCTCGACGGACTGTCGGTTTCTTAAGGTGGCGTTTGTGGGGCGTATACTCACGACGCACCCCTAGGAGGCCCCGACAAGATCGGCGATAGCTTCTTGTTGGGTGTCCTGCCTCTAATTGTGGCTCCATGGTGGGTGTGGGGGCACATTCGTGAATGAATTCTTCTTTTCGTCAAGATGATAACCCCTGTTTCGGCTTCTTCTGGTTTACCTTCTCAGGCTCGTGGGGTGGGCGACCAAGCCCCCGAGTCGGTCCGTATTGGAAGACCGGGCTCTGTAGCCTCCGCTGCATTGGGCCCCGACCTTGCTCCTCCTTTGGCCTCTCTGACTCCTTCCCCTGGCTCCCCTCCCTCCTCTGTGGTTGGGTCGAGCCCCAAGCCCCCAGTGGTGACTACCTCGTCCCCTGGCGCGGCTCCTTCTCTAGTTGTAACTACTGCGCCTTTTAACCCCTCTCTGGGGGTTCTCACCGCCGTCCTCGTCACGGCCGCCCTCGCTCGATTCCTTCCAGTTCTGCTACCTATCAAGCCTTGTTTGGTCCCGCTTCGTGGGCCAAATATTTTGATCTCCTCCCTCTTGCTTCTGCGCCTCCTGACGATTTCTCCCTCCATCGACATCTCATTGATTCCGTGGATGCCTCCATTACTTTCAACCCCACTCGTCTCGGTACACGTGTCGTTGCTGCTCCTTCTCAGGATGCTGCTTCCCGCTTGGCTGCCTTATCCTGCCTTGGCGAGACCCCCGTTCGGGTCTCGAAGAACGCTCAGTTGAATGCCAGTGTTGGCACTATTTTGCTCCCGCCCCATGTTGCGACCGGTGTTCGGGACCTGCGCGACTGCCACGACGATATTCGACATATCCTCGCTGCCCAGGGCCATTCTATTCTCCAGGTGGACACGTTTACTCGTCCCCCTCGTGGTAGTCGCCGTCAACCCCTCCGGGTTGTGAAGATTACCTTTGATGGTAGGACCCTTCCACCCTCTGTCATTCTTGCTGGTGCCAGGTGCTCTGTCCAGGAGTACATTCCTTCTCCTCGGCTCTGCAACAAGTGCTGGAGGTTTGGGCATGGTGCCCTCCGCTGCTCTGGGACTGTCTCTCTCTGTCCTTTGTGTGGTGGCGAAGGTCACTCTAAGTCGGAGTGCGCTTCTCCCCAGGCTCGTTGCCTCAACTGCGGTGAGGCCCATCCTACCTTCTCCCGTGCGTGTGTCCATTACAAGCTTGAGGCAGCCATCCTCAACTTGAAGCACTGGGAGCGTTTATCTTTTCCTGAGGCGAGGCGCCAGGTTCGCCGGCTCCCGCCTTATGCTAATATCTCTTATGCTCGCGTGTTGCGCTCTTCCTCTCCTCGTCCTTCCCGCCTTCCTCAGACTCACAACCGTTTCCGGGCCTTGGACCCTGATGCGCCCACTGCCCCCTCCTCTGTCCCTTTGGGTTCTCTCCCGAAGGATCCTCCTCCTGGTCCTCTGTCTGGGGTTCCCCTTCCTTCTACCCGGTCTGTCGTGTCTTCTGTGTCTTCTTCCTCATCCCCCTCCGATCCTCCTTCCCATCCTCTTCCTCCATCTATCGGCTCTCCCCACCGCCTGTCGGTGCGGGCGGATGTCCATCGCTCTCCTAACGGCCGTCGTGTGTGCTCTCGTTCGGCTTCTCCTGTTGAGACACTGGAATCCGTTGCCCGGCACGTAGTTGCTGGGACACCGGTCTCATTAACTCAGAAGCGTAAGCCTGGCTCCTCTCCTTCCTCTTCCCCGGCGGGTAAGAAAGCTTCGCTTTCTTCCTCAGCTCCTCCTTCTGGCTCTGTTGCTCCTTCCCCTCCCGTTTCAGTGCTTGCGCCCCCTGTTCCTGCTATGGAGGTTTCTTTGGCCCCTGCTTCCCTTTCGGTTGCTGCTCTTGCTGGGGTGCGCTCCCCTCTTTCTACTCCCCCTCTTCCTGCTGCTGTCCTTGACTGCTCCTCTCCGTTGTCTCCTCCTCTTCCTCCTCCTCCTCCTCCTCCTCCTCCTCCTCCGGACCCTGCCCGCCCACCTCTGATCTGTTCTCCCGTTTCCTTCCCTCCGTCTTTGCTCAGTTTACCCATGCCCCCTAACCCTGACTTTGCTGACCCTGATCCCGAACCTGATATTCTTTAACGTGCTCTGTTGCTCTTTCGCCTTTGTTTCTTCCTTGTTCTCTGTTTTTGTCCTTTCTCTTCTCGTCGTTGTCCATTCTTCAATGGAACCTTCGAGGTTATTACGCCAATTTCCTCGAACTCCAACTTCTGATTTCGCGGTTTTCGCCCCTTTGTGTCTGTCTCCAGGAGCCAATGCTTGGTGCTCGTCCTGGTCGTTTTCGTGGCTATTCCTTTCTCTTCCCCCCCCCCCCCAGCCATTGCTGGGGCTTCTAATTCTTCTGCTCTCTTGATTCGGGCTGATGTTCCCTTTGTTCCTTTACTTTTTCCTTCGCCTCTTCATTGTTCTGCTGCTCGTATCTTTGTGGGGAAATGGTACACAGTTTGTTCCATTTATCTCCCCCCGAGTGTCCCGCTCTCTCTTCCTGATTTGAAACACCTCCTAGACTCCTTGCCGGAGCCTGTGCTCCTGCTGGGTGACTTCAATTGTCGTCATTCTCTTTGGGGTGACGTTCTGACGAATACCCGGGGTCGCCTCCTTGAGCCGTTTCTCCTCTCTTCTTCCCTGTCTCTTCTGAATTCTGGTGAGCCCACTCATTTGGACTCTCGGACTCGCACCCTTTCTTGTCTTGATCTTTCTCTCTGCTCTTCTTCTCTTTACTTAGATTTCACGTGGCAGGTTCTTGATGACCTCCATGGAAGTGATCATTTCCCCATCCTTGTTTCCTTTTTCTCTTTTCGCCCTTCCCTCTCTTTCCCTAGGTGGCAGTTTGCTAAGGCGGATTGGACCCTATTTTCCCTCAGTGCTACTCTCTCTGACCTCTCCCTTCTGCCCCTATCTCGCGCTCTCCTCCTTTTTCATGACACTGTCTTCAACGCTGCCCTCCGCTCTATTCCTCGCTCTTCCTCTCGGGGTCCACGGAAGTGCGTTCCCTGGTGGAATGCGGACTGTGCTCGGGCTGTCCGCTGTAAGCGTGCAGCCTGGAAGAGGCACCGCCGTAGGCAGACGACCGATTCTTTTCTTTTCTTTCGGAAAGCGAGTGCGGTGGCCCGTAGGGCCATCCGTACGGCTAAACGTGAATGTTGGGCATCTTATGTCTCAACAATTACGTCCGAAACCCCTCTGGCCCAGATCTGGAAGCGTATCCGCAAGATTGCGGGTAAGTTCGTTCCCGATGTTTCCCCGGTCCTTCACCTCCATGATACTCTTGTGGCGGACCCGTTGCAGGTCGCTTCCGAACTGGGTTCCCACTATTCTTCTGTTAGCTCTGGTCTTCATCTTCCCCAATCTTTCCTTCTTCGTAAACCTGTCCTTGAGTCTCGTCCTTTAGATTTCTGCACTCATCTTCAGCTTCCCTATAATGATCCCTTCTCTCTCTCTGAACTTCGTTCTGCCCTGGCCCTCTGCGGTTCTACGGCGGCGGGCTCCGATGGTATTCATTATGAGATGCTTCGCCATCTCCCTCCGAGCACGTCTCGGTATTTACTGAGTCTGTATAATCGGATCTGGGAGTCGTCGTCAGTCCCTGAGGACTGGCTCGATGCCGTTGTCCTCCCTGTTCGCAAACCGGGGTCTCTGGGTACTTTCCCTAAGGACTTTCGCCTTATTGCTCTCACAAGTTGTGTCTGCAAACTCTTTGAACGTATGGTTAACGTTCGTCTGATGTGGTTCCTGGAACACCATCACCTCCTCTCCCCTTCCCAATTTGGTTTCCGCAAGTGCCGCAGCACGACAGATGTCCTGGTGAACTTGGAGGTCTATATTCGTACTGCTTTTGCTGCGAAGACCTCCGTTGTTGCCGTCCTTTTTGACCTAGAAAAGGCTTACGACACCACTTGGCGTTATCATATCCTATCTCAACTTCATTCTTTTGGCCTTCGTGGTCATCTCCCTCTCTTTCTCCGCAGCTTCATCTCTCGTCGTTCCTTTCGGGTGCGCCTTGGTACCGCTCTCTCTCCCTCTTTTCAGCAATACGAAGGTGTGCCCCAGGGTAGTGTTCTGAGCACTACTCTTTTTCTGGTTGCCCTCAATGGTCTTCTTTCCTCTCTTCCTTCTGGTGTCTTCTCCGCTCTCTATGTCGATGATCTTACCCTTTGTTGTCAGGGTGTTGATTCGCCTCTCCTTCAACGCCGGCTTCAACTTGCAATTGATGCCGTGTCGTCTTGGGCCACAGGTCATGGCTTCAAGTTCTCTACTTCTAAGACTTGTGCCATGACTTTCACGCGGAAACGAGTTGTTCTTCGTCTCTCTTTATCACTTTATGGTCATCCCCTTGAATACAAAGATTCCGCGAAGCTTTTGGGGTTATTCCTTGACACTCGTTTGTCTTGGTCTCCCCATATCTCTTACCTCCGTGTTGAGTGCTCTAAGGCCCTTACCCTCCTTCGGGTCTTGTCCCATACTTCTTGGGGGGCAGATAGGCGCACTCTCCTTGCTTTACATTCCTCTCTCGTCCTGTCTAAGCTCGATTATGGTTGCCCTGCTTACTCGTCTGCGTCTCCTTCTACTCTTCGCCGTCTTGATGCTTTGCACCATACTGGGTTGCGCCTCAGTTCTGGTGCCTTTCGTTCGACTCCCATCCTTAGCTTGTATGTTGACACTGGCTTCCTGTCTCTCCAGGACCGCCATGATCGCTACTGTCTTCGCTATCTTGCGCGGTCCTTGCAACATCCTTCCTCTCGCCTCTGTCGTGCTTTAACTTTTACCCCTCCTGCGGTTCCTGTTCCTCTTCACCACCTCCCTCTTTCTGTCCGGTTATCTCGCCTACAGGATTCTCTTTCCATTCGTATTTCTGATGTTTCTCCTCGTGTTGTTCCTTCTTTGCCCCCGTGGAGGGTCCCTCTTCCGCGGTTTTGTACATCCTTGACCCGTATCACTAAAGCTTTTACCCCTCCTACAGTTCTAAAACGCCTTTTCCTCGAGCACTTTTCTTCTCACTCCCGCTCTGTTTCTGTCTTCACCGATGGGTCTAAGTCAGCGGACGGTGTTGGCTACTCTGTTGTTTTTCCTGATCGCACTTATATGTGTCGCTTGCCTCCGGAGACTAGCATCTTTACAGCGGAACTTTATGCTATTCTCTATGCTCTTCGTCTCCTGCTTTCTCGTTGTCAGTCTTCATTTGTGGTTGTTGTTGACTCTCGTAGTGCCCTCATGGCTCTCGGGTCCTTTAATCCGGTTCATCCAGTAGTTGTCGAGATCCAGCATTGGCTGTTTCTCGTTCACAGTAAATTTAAGTCGGTTGAGTTTTGTTGGGTTCCCAGCCATATTGGTGTGTCTTTAAATGAGCGTGCGGATGCTGCTGCCAAGGAAGCTGTCCGCTCTTGTCCCATCTCTCGCAAAGGCATTCCGTATTCCGACTTTTACCCGGTTATCCATTCCTCAGTCCTTACCCGTTGGCAGGCTTCTTGGTTGTCTGTTACTGGTAACAAGCTACGTACTCTTAAATGTTGTGTTTCCTCGTGGCCGTCCTCCTTCCACCGTAACCGGCGGTGGGAAACAGCTCTGGCGAGGTTGCGTATTGGCCATACTCGCTTAACCCATGGTCACTTGATGGAGCGCCGCCCTGCTCCTTATTGTCCTAGTTGCATTGTCCCTCTTACGGTCGTGCATGTCCTTCTTGAATGTCCTGACTTCCAGGACGAGCGTGTGTCTTGCTTTCCGACCGCCCCTCGCGGTCACCTGTCCCTCGATAGAATTCTTGGTGACTCGGATACTTTTGATATCGTTCGCCTTATGCGTTTTTGTTCTCGTATTGGCATCCTTGGTGATATTTAGCGCCCTCTGATTATTTTGCGTATTTGATGGTGCTACATAGCCTTCCCGGTTTGGTGCCTTCTTTTGATAATTACCTACTTACTTGTGGTGGAGGCGGAGGGCAGGGGCGACGAGTCACCAGCCAATCAGCGACAGGCAGGCAGAGGATGAGCAGTTAGCTGGTTACGGCGGTGGTAGCAGGTGTCACGGTGTGCTGGGTACGATTTGCTCTCTGGGCAAAACGTTTGGCGATACTTGGTGGACGTATTTTGTATATAGTCTCTTGTATATTGACGTACTTATGTAGGGAAGAGCAGGCTCAATCTCTCTTGAAAGAGATTATCATCACAATACACACACACACATATATATGTACACATACATATATACATACATGTATACATACATATATACACACACACACACACACATGCATTCACATACATTTGTCTCTTTTACTCTGACAGAGTGAGATAGCTGATAGAGAAACTAGTGTGCAATTAAGCACTTAATCACTGGTGATGAAGGTGCTTTTACAAGCTCAGGTTATATAGTTACATCACATACATACATTATATAATTGATACATTACATGGTTAATCTTGGGTACAAGTCCAATATATCATCAAGTGTTCCAGTACTCATATAGTAATTACACAGTTCAGCATACCTTAGCCCAGGAGGGCGAAAGTCAGTCAATAAGGGACATTCTACAATGTTCACGAGAGAGAAATCAAGCTGTAGCAGGCTGTTGTGTTAACTTTTTATCCCTTAAATTGCACAAAGCATCATATGATGCTTTGAGTAACTGTCAACAAATTGAGCACAGTATCATATGATGTTTAGGAGTATCATGCAAGATTTAAAAGTCCCACGGCTACACGTGGTTCACATCAGCTTCCTCAGGGCTCTTGTAAACAGATGCCATTTAAAAAAATCTTGGGCAACATTCCCAGGTGTGAGAACCTCAGTAATAAATGAACCACCAAGGCTGGCACATGCAGCATGAGCTCACAGCACTGCTATTCAGCTTGTGATTACAGCATCGCCTAAAAATGTAAAAAATATATGTAACTAGTATTATTTAGTGATGATAGTATTACAGAAGACCTCCGACTGTGATAAAAATGACCGGGATTCTAATAATAGCAGGATTGTTGTGATATAAATAAAGAAATAATAATTTGTGCTGTGCGTTGTATTGGGGAGAGGAGTAATGTTGAAGGAGGGAGGGCTATAGTGTCATCTGTCGAATCTATGTGGCCACCTGTTACCGTCTGCACTCACCATACCAACTTAGTGCCCTGGAAACACAAACCGTAACTGTCTCTATTTCCCGCTTGTTACAGCTTGTAATAAAGTTGTTACATCTTGGCTTAACATGTTTATGACGTATTAGAACTTTGTTACAACTTGCTATATTGGTTGTTATCACTGGTTAGGTGGTGTTAAAACGTGTTCAAACATTGTACCAACGTCGTAGTTTCGTTGTGTGTGTTTGGCGGGTGGTTCCCTATGGTGAACACAAATGTATATACTTACATATAATGTACTAGTATTTTCTGTTGCCCAGTCGAAAACTTTATTAATATCTGCTTGAAGTTTTTCAATGCTCGGCAAAGTCCATGTATACCACATCCACATTCTGTTTTTCTTCTGAAGCCTCAGTGACTTTGTCGTAGTGATCAAGTAGCTGTGAGAGGCACGATTTTCCTGCTGGAAATCCATGTTGGCCTGGGTTGTGAAGGTCATTGGTCTCCATAAAACTGGTCACCTGACTCCTAATCACACCCTCAAATACTTTTATTATGTGGGACGTTAGTGCAACTGGTCTATAATTCTTTCCCAATGCTTTGCTCCCTCTCTTGTGTTGAGGGGCAATGTCTGCTACTTTAACCCTCAAACCACTAGGGGCCCAAATGGTATTCACACCCACAGGCGCAACAAAAAAAAAATCCAAAAAATTCTTTCGTCTTATAGAAGTGTTCATTTTTGTTCCCTGATCACGGAAAAAATAACAAAAAAATCGTAGGTGGCATATTTTAGCCGCAATAGGGTAGGGAAGTATGGCAAAAAAGGGGCATTGGCAGAGCATTCGCCAGACGAGGTCTACTCCGCCCGAGCTGTCAGATGGCAGTTGCCACAAATATACTATTACCTAATTATTTCAATGTCTCTGATTGATTTTTTCTTAGTTTTTTTACAGTAATATTATTCCATACAGTGAATTGTGGTATACAGTGGTACCTCGCATAACGATTGCCCCAAAAGACGAACATTTTGCGTAACGAACGGCCCGATCGGCGTCAAATCGTCCCGTATGACGAACACTCGTTTGAGTAACGTCAACACCACATGGTGGGGTTGCGCTGCTTCTTGCACTTCTTCTTCTTAGACGCCTCCGACGATGCACATAAATTATGTTGTTCTTGTTTAACCCTCAAACCGCGCATATCATATATAAATGATATCAGTGACAAAACCGAAACCGCGCACATCATTTATATATGATTTCATGTCTAGCGCTATAATTTAAACGCCCCGCCTGGGATAGGGGCAGCTATAGTACAGCCATGACCGATAGTTGCCAGATGCCACCTAGAAAAAAAATCCAGGCCAACATTCTTGGGTGTTACAGCGTCAGTATTGAGCAAGCCACCAAGGCTGGCGCACGCAGCACGAGCTCACAGCACCGCTGTTCAGCTTGTGACCACAGCATCGCCTACAAATACCATAATATAAATGATACTGCTATTATTTAGCAGTGATAGTATTACTGAAGCCCCCTGACTGTGATAAAACTGACCAGGATTCTGATAATAGCAGGATTGTGGTGATATTTAGCGCTGTGCTCCATGGAGGGAGGAGTAAGGCTGTGGGAGGGAGGGTTGTGGCGTCGTCTTCTGACTGTGTGTGGCCACCATTTGTTGACTGCACTCACCATACCAGCTTAGTGGTTCGCCATGGTGAACACAAATGTAGATACTTATATATAACGTGTGTATAGTGTGAGATAACAGCGAGAGGAGTAGGTTGGGAGCTGCCATTTTGGTGAGGGAGGAGCGTCGTCTGCTCGACTTGGCATGGTGTTTACTGATGGCCACTATGGTCTTTGGGCACCATGCCAGCTTATTTGTTCAGGTATAGTGAATAAAACAGGTAGATACTTATATATAATGTGTGTATATAGCATAATAACACCACAAACAATATTGTTGGATGACAAATATTAGTGCGTCTGGCCTTGAGGGCGGCCGCCGATCAGCTGACTGTGTGAGTAGCTACGTCTTATGGCCTTCACTCACCATTCAAGCTTAGATGTACAGTTATGGTGAACAAAACATGTAAATACGTATATATAACGTCTGTGTATAGTGAATAAATACAAAAGAGTATTGTGGGAGGTGAGTGAGGTGGTGTTGAGGGAGGGAGTGGCAGTGAGTGGCTCGCTGGTGTTTGGTGTTTCACTCCTCGTTGCTTTGTGACTCACAAGACCAACTTAGTAGTTCGTTATGGTGTACAAAACATGCAAATACTTACATATAACCTGTGTATATAGTGTAATAACAGCAAAACTATTTGTTTATTGTTTTATGAACATAATAATTGAATCACTAATATGCACACCATAATTTTGAGTACAGCGATGGTTCACACATTTTATAATATAAATATACCACAATTCACTGTATGGAATAATATTACTGCAAAAAAACTAAGAAAAAATCAGAGACATTGAAATAATTAGGTAATAATATATTTGTGGCAACTGCCGTCTGACAGCTCGGGCGGAGTAGGCTTCGTCTGGCGAAGGCTCTGCCAACGCCCCTTTTTTGCCACACTTCCCTACCCTATTGCGGCTAAAATATGCCACCTACGATTTTTTTTGTTATTTTTTCCGTGATCAGGGAACAAAAATGAACACTTCTATAAGACAAAAGAATTTTTTGGATTTTTTTTTTTGTTGCGCCTGTGGGTGTGAATTCCATTTGGGCCCCTAGCGGTTTGAGGGTTAAAGATGCTAATGATGCTGGGATATAAAAGGGTGACTGCTGAGATGTTGCAAAACATTGACGTTTTTGTAGGAAAAAAGAAATGAAATGTCTGATGTACAACAAATGTCAAAAAGGTTCATTCGGTGTTCGGCAGGTAGGCTGCTCCATTATAACAATCTTTCTTTGTTTCAAATGTGTTCCATTTGTTTTGTATTTGTCATTTATGTCTCAATAATGGAGAAACCTACCTTACATACACTGAATAAACCATTATGACATTTTCCTTTCTTCAAATGTGTTCAATATTTATTTTTCATTTGTCTTATAGCAAAAGGTTCGTTCGGTGGTCGGCAGGTAGGCTGCTCTATGTTTCTTACATACAAAAAACGTAAATAATAAAAAAAAATGAAGAATTTTGAAAACCAGTACAAATGTCAAAAAGGTTCGTTCGGTGGTCTACAGGTCGGCTCCTCCATGTTTCTTAAATAAAAAAAAACGAAAAATAAAAAGAACTGTTGAAACAATTTGAAAAATGGACAAATGCCATAAAGGTTCGTTCAGTGTTTGTCGGGTAGGCTGCTCCATTATTGAGACGTAAGTGACAAATACAAAACAAATGGAACACATTTGAAACAAAGAAAGATTGTCATAATGGATCAGCCTACCCAACAAACACTGAACGAACCTTTTGCTATAACGAATATGAAAGACAAGGGCTGCTGGCTGGGTTAGTACTGGGTGAGCAACCATTTGTAGCACACGTGCCTCTGGCTCTCAAACACCTGTCCCACACTGTGTTGAAAGACTGCGCTCAGTTGGTGCAATTCAGACCCTATTGTTTGAAGAACATAAGGGTCATAACATTGGTGAAGCTAGGCGCAATAAGGGCTTAACACAACGGTTGGATGCCAGTGATACAGCACCTATAAGGATGATACAGCAAGCGTATTTAGTTGTAGCTCTGAGCCCCACCCTTGCCATCTCGAATTTATATAGATGATACATAGATGAATCGTTTTCTGTGTTCAGCGATGATGCATCTGATACAAGTAGCATAGATGAACAGTGTTAGCGGCTTCCATGGTGGTGTTGTTCATTGATATTTTCAAGAATACCTGAATCTCTTCCTGACTGATGGACACTTTTTGAGACTAGCTGAATCTCTTCCTGACTGACGGACACTCTTTGAGGCTGGCTGAATCTCTTCCTGTGTGGGACCTTAAAAAGCGATCTTTTCAAGACTACCTTACAAATTGAGCTTTTCCTATAATCGTTTCAATACTACCTTATGCTTTACAAGCTTGGCTACATGCCACCTACAAGTACTAAAGCCAAGGGTGCATGCGAGTGCGTTATTTGCAAGCACACAGAACGTTGAAACAGGAAACGAAAATCTATCTGTAGCTGGTGCAAGGAGAGCAAAGTCGCGCTGTGTACCATGGACTACTTCGTTGACTATTACGCACCTCCAAAGTACTGAGTGTGTAATACAGTGTGTTCCTGTGTAAATAGTATGTGAAACTGTAAATATTGTAATTTTAGTGAATTTTTACCACGTAATATTGTGACAATAAACATTTATTGTGGACACATTACTGAGACATGTATCACAGTTTCATGGAAAATTATGAACATTCTACTGTATACATATTGTAAAGGTCACAAATATGCATCATATACGATAAAAGAAACAAATAAAACCGCATTGGAAATGCATAGAAAAAATATTTGAAAATATATTTGTGGCAATACGCGGTGCTTGAATGGCCTGCGCGACCGTGTCTGGGAGCTTCACACACGGGCGACCAGGCCCTGATGACGTCACAGCGCACCTTGTCCACGCCCTCACAGTCAAAGTAAGTGGAATTTGGTAATTATTTTTACATAGACATGTTCAGGGATGGTAATTTATAATTTTGCAAAGAAAAATGATATTTTGAGGAACATTTGATGTCATGCACACTGGGGGAATTTCACAATAAACACAGTGCATCACACTGGTTACATGGGGGACACTCGTTTTGTGTGACGTCCGTTTCACATGACGAACATGGAACGGATTAAATTCGTTATGCGAGGTACCACTGTATTTATATAATAAAATGTGTGAACCATCGCTGTACTCAAAATTATGGTGTGCATATTAGTGATTCAATTATTATGTTCATAAAACAATAAACAAATAGTTTTGCTGTTGTTACAGTATATACACAGGTTATATATAAGTATCTGCATGTTTTGTTCACCATAACGAACTACTAAGTTGGTCTTGTTAGTCAAAAAGCAACGAGGAGTGACCGCCAAACACCAGCGAGCCACTCACTGCCACTCCCTCCCTCAACACCACCTCACTCACCCTCATTCTCCTCCCACAATACTGTTTTTGCATTTATTCACTATACACAGACGTTATATATTCGTATTTACATGTTTTGTTCACCATAACTGTACATCTAAGCTTATATGGTGAGTAAAGGCACAAAAATGTACCTACTCACAGTCAGCTGATCGGCGGCCACCCTCAAGGCCAGACGCACTAATATTTCTCCTCCAACAATATTGTTTGTGGTGTTATTACGCTATATTCACACATTATATATAAGTATCTACCTCTTTTATTCACCATACCTGTACAAATTAGCTGGTATGGTGCCCAAAGACCATAGTGGCCACCAGTAAACAACATGCCAAGTTGTGCAGACGACGCTCCTCCCTCACCAAAATGGCGGCTCCCAACCTCTCGCTGTTTTCTCACACTATACACACATTATATATAAGTATCTACATTTGTGTTCACCATAGCGAACCACTAAGCTGGTATGATGAGTGCAGTCAATAAATGGTGGCCACACACAGTCAGAAGACGACGCCACAACCCTCCCTCCACAGCCTTACTCCTCCCTCCATGGAGCACAGCGCTAAATATCACCACAATCCTGCTATTATCAGAATCCTGGTCAGCTTTATCACAGTCAGGGGGCTTCAGTAATATTATCACTGCTAAATAATAGCAGTATAAAATATATTTTGGCATTTGTATTCGATGCTGTGGTCAAAAGCTGAACAGCGGTGCTGTGAGCTCGTGCTGCATGTGCCAGCCTTGGTGGCTTGCTCAATACTGACGCTCTAACACCCAAGAATGTTGGCCTGGATTTTTTTTCTAGGTGGCATCTGACAACTATCAGTCGTGGCTGTACTATAGCTGCCCCTATCCCAGGCGGGGCATTTAAATTATAGCGCTAGACATGAAATCATATATAAATGATGTGCGCGGTTTCGGTTTTGTCACTGATATCATTTATATATGATATGCGCGGTTTGAGGGTTAAGTGCATCTGGTATCTCCCCCATGTCCAAGCTCTTCCTCCACACTATGCTGAGTGACTGTGCTACTGGCACCTTGCATTTCTTTATGAATATTGAATTTCATGAATCTGGACCCGGGGCTGAGTGCATGGGCATGTTTTCAATTTCTCTTTCAATATCTCGTACGCTCGTATTGATATCAGTTATATTTACTGGGGTTTGGATATCACGCATAAAGAAATTATCTGGATCTTCCACTTTCATGTTATTTATTGGAGAGCTAAACATGTCCTCATACTGCTTTTTAGGATTTTACTAATTTCTTTGTCATCATCTGTGTATGAACCTTAACTCGTACGAATGGGTCCAATACTGGCAGTGGTTTTTGCTTTTGGTTTTGCATATGTGAGGAAGTATTTTGGATTTTTCTTTATTTCCTGAATTGCTTGCTGTTCTAACTGCCTTTCTTCAGTCTGATATGAGTCTTCCAATTTCCGCTCGATTTCTTCAATCTCCCTATTTAAATTATTCTTTCTTTGTAAGGAAAGTTGTGTCTGCTTATGCATTTTCATTATTTTTTTCCTTTTTTTATAGTGTCATCTGCATTCTCTTTCTACGCTGGACCTCTTTCTGGCTTTCCTCAAAGGAACATGTTTCAGCCAGACTTGATATGCTTTCGAAGTCAGTTTTTCTATTCTCTCTGTAGGACTTGTATTACTTACAACAGTTTCCCATGGAATGTTTGTAAGTTCCCTGTTTATTGTCTCCCAGTCTACCATTTTATTATTATAATTTAATTTACTGAATAACCCATCTCTCACTTGATCATTGTTTTAGGTCTATTCTGGGTATTGATGGTAGTTTACACTTCAATGAGCTTGTGATCTGAGTACGTGGTATCTGATATCGTAATGTCCCTGATTATGTCTTCATTGTTTGTAAAGACCCGATCTATATAGATTTCCTGGTATAATATTATTGTTTGCTATTCTCTATCTTAGATTTGGCAAGTTGAAGTCACCTAGGAAGATAATATCAGGTATCAGATTCGCCAAATTATCAAGGCTATTCTCTATTTTATTTATCTGTTCTGCAAATTCCTCAGCCGTTGTATCTCACAGTTTGTATATTAGAATAAAAACTAAGTTTATTTTCTCTATTTTTACTCCCAGTACCTCTACCACCTCATTTGTAGAGTCAAGGAGTTCCAAGCATACAAGGTCTTCCCTAATATACAGACCCACTCCTTCATGTGACCTAAATTATCCTATCACACCTTTATAGATTATATCCTGGAATCCAGATCTCACTGTCGAAGAATTCCCCTACATGGGTTTCTGTGAAAGCTCCAAATACTGCATTTGACTCCGTGAGGAAGCCATTTATGAATTGTACTTTGTTTTTTTTTTCTTGTTTTTAGTCCTTGCATGTTGGCAAAGATGAATGAGTTTGCTCAATTTGGAATAGTTTGACTGGGAGACTTTTTTTGCAGGTACATTATGCGAGGACATGTTTAGTTTGTTTGGCCCAGTGCTGATTGTTGTAGGGCAGTTGCCTGTCATAGTTGTAGTTCCTTTTTGGTGTACTCGCCTAGTTGTGCTTGCGGGGGTTGAGCTTTGGCTCGTTGATCCCGCCCCTCAACCGTCAATCAACTGATGTACAGATTCCTGAGCCTACTGGGCTCTAGCATATCTACATTTGATACTGTGTATTGAGTCAGCCTCCACCACATCACGTTCTATAGTGCATTCCATTTACTAACTACTCTGACACTGAAAAAGTTCTTTCTAATGTCTCTATGGCTCATTTGGGTACTCAGCATTCACCTGTGTCCCTTTGTGCGTGTACCACCTGTGTTAAATAATCCATCCTTGTCTACCCTGTCAAATTGTAATTTGTATCTGTATTGGTATCGGGTGTAATTACCTAAGTGTAATTACCTAAGTGTAGTTACAGGATGAGAGCTACGCTCGTGGTGTCCCGTCTTCCCAGCACTCTTTGTCATATAACGCTTTGAAACTACTGACGGTCTTGGCCTCCACTACCTTCTCACTTAACTTGTTCCAACCGTCTACCACTCTATTTGCGAAGGTGAATTTTCTTATATTTCTTCAGCATCTGTGTTTAGCTAGTTTAAATCTATGACCTCTTGTTCTTGAAGTGCCAGGTCTCAGGAAATCTTCCCTGTCGATTTTATCAATTCCTGTTACTATTTTGTATGTAGTGATCATATCACCTCTTTTTCTTCTGTCTTCTAGTTTTGGCATGTTTAATGCTTCCAACCTCTCCTCGTAGCTCTTGCCCTTCAGTTCTGGGAGCCACTTCGTAGCATGTCTTTGCACCTTTTCCAGTTTGTTGATGTGCTTCTTAAGATATGGGCACCACACAACAACTTCATATTCTAGCTTTGGCCTAACAAAATTCATGAACAATTTCTTTAGTATATCGCCATCCATGTATTTAAATGCAATTCTGACGTTAGAAAGCATCGCATAGGCTCCTTGCACAATATTCTTTATGTGGTCCTCAGGTGATAGTTTTCTATCTAGAACCACCCCTAGATCTCTTTCTTTATCAGAATTCTTTAAAGATTTCTCACATAAGTACCAAATCTACACAGTAAAATAACAACGTACTGGAGTGAACGACATGGAAGAAAATGTAGAATAGAACCAATGAAGAACAGAGGTGCCATAGGCACAATCAGAGAACACTGTATAAACATCAGAGGTCCGCGGTTGTTCAACGTCCTCCCAGCAAGCATAAGAAATATTGCCGGAACAACCGTGGACATTTTTAAGAGGAAACTAGATTTATTCCTCCAAGGAGTGCCGGACCAACCGGGCTGTGGTGGGTATGTGGGCCTGCGGGCCGCTCCAAGCCGGGTGGACCAAACTCTCACAAGTCGAGCCTGGCCTCGGGCCGGGCTTGGGGAGTAGAAGAACTCCCAGAACCCCATCAACCAGGTAACCAGGTATAATATATAGGTTGTATGGGGTCTGTGTTCTCCTATTCCACATTCCATAACATGACATTTATTAACATTAAATTCCATTTGCCAGGTGGTGCTCCATATACATATTTTGTCCAGGTCTTCTTGAAGGGCATGACAATCATCTAAATTTCTTATCCTTCCTATTATCTTAGCATCATCAGCAAACATGCTCATATAATTCTGTATACCAACTGGTAGATCATTTATGTACACAATAAACATCACTGGTGCAAGAACTGAACCCTGTGGTACTTTACTTGTGACATTTCTCCATTCCGATACATTGCCTCTGATTACTGCCCTCATTTTTCTATCAGTCAGAAAATTTTTCATCCATGATAGAAGCTTACCTGTCACCCCTCCAATATTTTCCAGTTTCCAGAACAACCTCTTATGTGGAACTCTGTCGAAAGCCTTTTTTAGGTCCAGATAGATGCAGTCAACCCAACCATCTCTTTCCTGTAATATCTCTGTGGCTCGATCATAGAAACTGAGTAAATTCGATACACAGGATCTTCCAGATCGAAAACCATACTGTCTGTCTGATATTATATCATTTCTCTCCAGGTGTTCTACCCATTTAGTTTTGATTAGCTTTTCCAATACTTTCACTATTACACTTGTCAATGATACAGGTCTATAATTGAGGGGGTCTTCCCTGCTGCCACTTTTGTAGATTGGAACTATGTTAGCCTGTTTCCACACGTCTGCTACGATTCTTGTACACAGGGATGCCTGAAAGATCAGGTGAAGTGGAATGCTGAGCTCAGATGCACATTCTCTCAGAACCCATGGTGAAACGCCATCTGGGCCAGCTGTTTTGTTCTTCCCGAGCTCCTTTAGCATATTTTCCACTTCATCTCTAGACACCTCTATCCGCTCTATGTTGTTCTCTGGAATTCTTATTGTGTCTGGTTCTCCGAAGATTTCATTTTGTACAAACAAACTTTGGAACTTTTCATTTAATGTTTCACACATTTCCTTTTCATTTTCCGTGAATCTGTTTCCCATTTTCAACCTCTGGATATTATCCTTTACCTGCAATTTGTTGTTTATGAATTTGAAGAATAGGCCCGGTTCTGTTTTACATTTATCTGCTATCCCTTTTTCAAAATTTCTTTCTGCCTCTCTCCTTACTGCTGTATAGTTGTTTCTCGCATTTTTGTATCGCTGGTATGTTTGGGGGTTTGGCCTCTTCCTATACTGATTCCATTTTTGTGTCTTTTGGTCTCTGGCCCTCTCACAATTTCTGTCGAACCAATCCTGTTTTCTGGCCCTGCATCTCTGTTTTGGTATGAATGTTTGTGTGCCTTCCTCGTATAGTTTTAAAAATTTGGCATACATTTCATTTACTTCCCTACCTAGCAACAATTCTGTCCAATTACACTCATTAAAAAAATTGCGAAGTTCCCCATAGTTGCCTCTCCTTAAATCGAGTTTATCAACTGTTTCAATGTCCCCATTTTCTTCTAGATGATATCTTAAAGCATATTTAATGTCTAACAGGACGTGATCACTCTTTCCCAAGGGAGGAAGGTACTGGATGTCAAAAATCTCTTCTTCTTTCCTGGTGAATACTAGATCCAGTACTGACGGTACATCTCCTTCCCTCATTCTTGTGGCTTGCTTTATGTGTTGATACAAGATTGTCTCCAGAATGAGGTTCACAAATCTGCATGTCCAAAAGTCCTCCGTTCTTGCTTCATAGGCCTCCCAGTCTATTGCTCTAAAGTTGAAGTCCCCCAGTATCAACAGTCGTGATTTATCTTTATCTGCTTGTACAATAATATCTCTCATGACCATTATGAGGCCCTCTCGTTTGTCATCCAGTTCTTCCTTTGTCCAAGTGTTGCTTGCTGGTGGGCTGTAGGTATTTACAATTATCAGCTTATCATCCTGATTCCAGACCTGCAATGCCATTATGTCAATATCTCGAGGGTTTTCAAATATTAACTCTTTTACCTTCAGGTGTTTTTTCACCAGTACAGCCACTCCTCCTCCCTTCCTAGTTTTCCTGTCACATCTCCAAACTGAGTAGCCTCTTGGGAATATGACTTCATTTATTATATTTCCTTCAAGTTTCGTCTCTGATAATGCAACAATATCTGGGACCCTAAGCTGGATTATATCTTGCAACTCTAAAGTTTTTGACCTCACTCCA
This sequence comes from Procambarus clarkii, assembly GCF_040958095.1. Taxonomy (NCBI): domain Eukaryota; kingdom Metazoa; phylum Arthropoda; class Malacostraca; order Decapoda; family Cambaridae; genus Procambarus; species Procambarus clarkii. The sequence continues at coordinate 39,913,625 of NC_091184.1, forward strand.
TCTATGTTGGTATATACAATTTTCAGGAACATGTTCCCTTTTCCTTTGCTCCCCCTTCCACTACTGATCTTGTTGCTTTGTTTTTATGTACCATTTCACAAGCTTTCCAGTCCCTGTCACTTTGTAAAAAAAAGAATTTCTGTCTTCTTCATTTCTATCCCCATTTAGACGTTTTGCCTCAATTAGGTTCATTTTCAGCTTTTCTCTGTCTTCCTTGGAGAGGTCTTGTCTTATTGACCAAAGTTTGCCAACCTCATCACTCTGCAGTTTCCTGGCATTTCTTAGCACTTCCATCATGTTTTTCACTTTATTAAACGTCACCCTTAAGGGGCGGTTCTTTTCTTTCTCATATTTTCCTATTCTTCTAAAATCACTGACATTTTCCTTTGAGCCTTCTCCTAAACCTACTATTTTCTCTATGATTTTCATCTCTTCTGCCGCTCGGTCCACCCTAGATGAAATTTCCTTCTCTAAACATCCAAAAATGATTATGGACTTAGTTCTATCTGCAGTGTTTTGTACCAATTTACTGTTGGTAACCAGTTCTTTCCTAATTTCTGCTGAATTGTATCTGTGATTCTGGTATGCAAGTGGGTCTGGCATCCAGTTCCATACATTCTCTATGTTTCCCCTTTTGAAATCTCTTTTGGCTTGGTATAAAAAATTAATTGAGTGTCCTCAAAATTCATTATCTTGTTTGTCACTCTTTATGTAACGTTCCGTGCCTTTCACGTGAAAGTATTGGCAGCTGAGGTCATAGTATTTTCTGTCCTCGAGTGAGGTTTGGCACATGTCAGGATAGAAAAACCTACATGTTGATCCAAATTGACACTGTCCTTTCCTAAGTACATTTAAACATTTTTTGGAATGGTGGTAACTGCATTCTAATCCTTTCTTATTACCAGCATATCTGCATATGCCCATTACATAAAATTTATATGTCTGTCCTTCTGGTCTGACTCGCTCTATCTGGGACTGTTGTAGTGTTTGTACCTATCATGCTGTCTATTACACTTTCTAGTCAATGGTCGTCTGCATCCGGGCATACTGAATCAGAGTTTAGAACTTCCAGAGTTTCTGTTTCAGTTTCCGCCCTGACTATAGTCTCTGCCCCTGGTCTATTAGAATTATTGTTGTTCATTTCAAATTCTCTCTGGATGGCTGGTACGCTTTCAATGAATTATGTTTTCCGGTCATGCGTCATGTTATCTAGAAGGTTTTTTAGGATATTCCAAGATGGCATTTAATTTTTATACACCCAGAGCAAATGGCCAGCTCTCAGTCCCATGGTGTTACTCCTATACAAGCTGAATGAAATCTATTCTTACATATATAACATTCAATTCCTGTTGCTTTCGACTTTAAGGTTTTATTAGTGGCAGCAAATTAATTTGTTTACTGCCATTTTCTGGGGGGAGCCCCGTCTGCTCCCCGGAGCTTTACCAGGCTGATATGCTAATGTCAGACTTTGGCATCAGTCATGTGTATGGAAATCTAGGGCCTACCCGGGACCACGGCCAGAACCTGGCCCCCTCAGAGAGGCAAGGGGAGCAATGGCCTATAGAAACCCCTGTGTGGTTGGAAGCATTCTATGTCTGCCATCGACCGGGTCAAGCATCCAGAAAGGTAAGCATTCCAAAACAAACCCCTATTCTGGTGAAAATTGCTACCTAAAGCCGAACTAGTGGATAGAACTCCTCAACAGAAAACAAGCAAACTAGTATGACGTCATACGTCACTGCGCCGCTGTCTGCGCAGCTCCCCACTCCCTGGGAGGGGGAAGGGGGAGCCCCAGACCTTCCACGCCTGCTATCCACCCATCAGTTCTTCGGCTGATGCTATAGGCACCAGTTATGTGCTCCGGCTCCAGTGGTTGTTTCAGCACTGTACCTAGAGTGTGGTGTCTGTTTTCTAGGTGGTGCGTGAGCCGGGAGTGATTCTCCAGTACTCGGGCTGCATGCGCCTAGGGTTCCCTTCCCTAGGTGCCCTGTAAGTACTGCCCTTGGGGCTTGGGGCCACCTTCCACAAGTTCCTTGGGTCCTGCCCCTGTTAGGCCATTTACTACTTGATTTTCGGCTGCTCTTTGTGTGCTCGAGTGTTCTGTCTCCCTTGTTCGCCTTATAGTAAGGGGCAGTTTTGCACTGGTGGGGCGCAGGGTACTGTGCAGCTTGTCTTTACCAATCATGGCGTCCGGCTCTGTTCCGCTTGGGTACGTTGTCCTCTTGTGGGGTTTTCTTTTTCTTTTTGTTTATCTACCTGGTTGGGGGGTCTGCCTTCGTTCTTGCCCCTTGTGTCCCTTGTGTTCTGAGTATTTTCTGGTGGTATCCCCTGCTAGGTCCCCGTGAGTGTACACGTCCCGGGGGTTCAGCTCTTAGAAAGTTTTTTGGTAGCTTTGGGTGCCGGTTAGCAGTATCCTGCCTGGGATTACCTGAGCGCGAGTCCTCTTATAATAAACGCTCGGGACCCTGGGAAACCCCTGGGGGCACGCGGGTCCGATGGATGTGACCCCAGAGTCCCCCCTCGCTTCCAGGGAGTTTGAGGGTTGCTCTTACCCTTTGTCTCTGGGTGACTCTGTTTTGCCTCCGTCTGCTGCCTGTGGGGTCGGTGACACCTTCGACCCGGAGTCCTGCGAATTCGGTGGCTCGTTGTGGCTCGGTTACCCGGTTGTGCTGACTAAGCGGGTGCGGGCAGCAGGAGCGTTGCACTTGAGCCTTGGTGGTGGCAACGTTCTCGTGGTTACTCCCCGGGAGCCCCGGGGCTGCCCCGTTTTGGTTCGTTTTGGGACTTGGGGGTGTTGGTTGCTTCGGTTCCATCCACACCCCCTTGTCTTTCCCTTGGATCACCCTTCCTGCCTGCATCCGGTTCCTTACCATCTGTAGGTTCGGGGCGGGGTTTTGATGGTGTTGAGACTCGGGCAGTCTCGGGGAATTCCCCTTCCGGAGTAGTGACGGGGGCATTTGAGCCTGTTCCTCCAGCCGTGTTGTAAGAGTCTGCCTGTGGGCTCCCTTCCTTAGTGTTTTCACGGCTGCCCCGGTTTTCTGGTACGGTCGGGGCTTTGGGGGAATGGCTCGGCCCCGGGGCTGGGGAGGGGCTGACTTGGGGGGTGTCCTTGGCCCCGTTTGACCCCATGGTTTTTTTTATCCCCCTCTGGACGGGGCTTGTGGTTTCGCTGAGTGGGGTCTTTCCTCCCCCACTCGCCGTACGTGCTGTTTGGGCGTCGGCCCCTCCCCGGGCTCGGTTCCTTGGCCTTTGAGTCGGTTGGTTCCATCCTGTGGGTGGATGTTTCCTCCCACCCTTTTTTGGGACGGTGTTTTCGTCATGTTTCCTCGTTCTTGGGGTTCTACGTGACTTCTGGTCTCGGGTGCGCCTGCGCCTTTGTGTGCCTTCGGGACTAGTGTTGCTTGTGTGTTCTCGAGGGTTCGGGAAGGTTTTTCGCTACTTCCCGCATTATTGGAACGTCTGTCAGCTCCTTGTCCTGTCCTTGTCGCCGTTTTGGGCTACTTGTGGCCCGGTTGGGCTACTTGTGGGCCGGTTGGGCTACTTGTAGCCCTGTTGGGCTACTTGTAGCCCTGTTGGGCTACTTGTAGCCCTGTTGGGCTACTTGTTGCTTTGTTGGGCTGCTTGTGGCCTGGTTGGGTTCCTTTTTGGGCTCTGTCTTCGCTTCGTTGGCTGGTTTTATTGTTCCTGCTTCCTCTTTTGGCTACTTTTCTAGTGCAGTAGTCCTGGTTGGCGCCTTCCCGCAGAGATGGTTGTGCGGTTTGGCCAGCGTGTCATGCGCATGCGCCGTGGGGTTTGTTTTGGTCTGGGCGGTGTTTCAGTGCTGGTGTTTTGCGCCCTTTTTGCTACGATGCTTCGCCTCTCGTTCTTCTCCCTTGCTGCGGTATGTGCCCCTTCGCTCCGGGGGTGTCCTGGTTCCCAGTTGTGGGGAGCATGCCGCGGTTTTCCCTGTGTCATGGGTGTGGGCCCCCTCCTTCGCCTCTACCCTGCTCTCCTGCGGGTCCGGCTCTGGCATCTTCACCTGGCGGTGCTCCCAGGTTCTTCTGGGCGCGGTTGAGTCGTGTCACGTTCATGCCACCGTTCGCCAGGTGAGTTTCTGCGGTCTGGCATCTTTTGGCCGGGCGCTGGATGCGGTGTTTATATACCTGTCTTTATTTAGGTATATTTTTGTATGACTGAGACCGTTCGCACACCAGTGACTGTCCCTTTTTCAACCCTTCCAGTCCCCCTCATGTGCATGTCCAACCCATGCTAGTGTCATTCAGGGGACCCACCTTTTTCATGTTGTGAGGTGTGGGGGTTGTGGGGTTGGTTCTGTACTCACCTGGTAAGGCTCCTGGCTGTGCTTGCAGGGTTTGAGCTCTGGCTCTTGGGTCCCGCCTACCTTGAGGTTACCTTGTAGATCTGGTAGAACCTTGCCTATCTGGTAGAACTTGCGGGATAGTACCAGTGGAGTGCAGTGGTGCTATAGGCACAATTGGGGAACACTGTATAACCATCAGAGGTCTGCAGTTGTTACACGACCTACTTGCGAGCATAAGCCTTATTGCTGGTACGTCCGTGGACTTCCAGGGCACACTAGCCTGTTTTCATATAGAAGTTCCGGCCCATCCTGGTTGTGGGGGTAAGTGGGCCTGCGGGCCGCTCCAAGCAGCTGCCTGGTGGGCTACCCTCTGGCCGGTCTAGCCTGGCCTCGGGCTGGGCTTGGGGTGTAAATGAGCTCCCAGTACCCCATCCAGCAGGTATCGAGCGGGGTTTCTCCGCCGTCAGTCGCCTGGTGTGCAGGGTTCTGGGCCTGCTGGGTTTTGTCGTGTCTCGTTGGCCCTGTCTGGGGTCTGCCTACTCCGTTCTCTGCCTTTGCAGAAGCGAGTTGCTATTTACAGGTTGCATGTTGTGGTGGTGCCTGTTGCTGCTACTGCACGTGTGCATTGGTACCGTGTTTCGCGGTGGCGTGTCCTTCTTCCTATGTCCGGTTGTGGTGTGGCGCTTTGCTGCTGTTTTGTACCTGGGGTTTGCATATGGGGGTTTGCTTGTTGTTTTTCGTGGTCTTCGGATAACTGGTTTGGCCCTCTCATGTGCGTGGGGGGTTTTCTGTCCCTGCCTGATTGTCCACCTCTGGTTGTTTTCCTGGGGTTTTTGTGCTTCTGCTCTTTCTTCCTGCCTTCTCTGCAGCAGGGGTGTTCTGCGTGTGTTCCTGGGCTTCTTGGGCGTTTTTCAGCCTGTGTCCTGTGGTGTGCTTCTTTGTCTCGGTTTATTGCAGTTGTTCGTACCCCTTGGTTCGGGTACTGTTCTGGCGGCAACCCTTCCGCCTTCTTTGGTTTCCTAGCTTGCCCTGCCGGTTGGTTTTTTGGGTCTTGCGATGTCTCGCGTTGGACCCGTCATTTCTGAATTCCTGGTGGGCTTGCTTGCTTTGGGGAGTTTTTCTGTTCGGCAGACGTTCCATCTCCTTGTGCCGCCTGGGTTTCGGTGGTCGCACGCGAGATCTTCCCGCGGCTCTGCCTTTTCCTGGGCTCGGAGGGGCCTTGTCAGGGCTGCTTATGTTCTGCCTCGTGGTCTCGCCTCTGGTTGGTGGTCGGGTGGCTTCGTGGTAGGTGTCCCACCTGCGTGCTTCTCTTGGTGGCAGTATGGGGTATTTTGGCGGTCCTTCCTTTTCCTGTCCCTTCTTAGGTGGTTACTCTTGTTAGCTTGGTTTACTCTCGGCTTGGTTTTCTGGTGGGGGTTGGGGGCCGTCGTCTTGCCACATACTGTTGCCCCTTTTCGTAATTACCTAAGTGTAGTTACAGGATGAGAGCTACGCTCGTGGTGTCCCGTCTTCCCAGCACTCTTTGTCATATAACGCTTTGAAACTACTGACGGTCTTGGCCTCCACCACCTTCTCACCTAACTTGTTCCAACCGTCTACCACTCTGTTTGTGAAAGTGAATTTTCTTATATTTCTTCGGCATCTGTGTTTAGCTAGTTTATATCTATGACCTCTTGTTCTTAAAGTTCCAGGTCTCAGGAAATCTTCCCTATCGATTTTATCAATTCCTGTTACTATTTTGTATGTAGTGATCATATCACCTCTTTTTCTTCTGTCTTCCTGTTTTGGCATATTTAATGCCTCTAAACTCTCTTCGTAGGTCTTGCCCTTCAGTTCTGAGAGCCACTTAGTAGCATGTCTTTGCACCTTTTCCAGTTTGTTGATGTGCTTCTTAAGATATGGGCACCACACAACCGCTGCATATTCTAGCTTTGGCCTAACAAAAGTCGTGAACAATTTCTTTAGTATATCACCATCCATGTATTTAAAAGCAATTCTGAAGTTAGAAAGTGTGGCATAGGCTCCTCGCACAATATTCTTTATGTGGTCCTCAGGTGATAGTTTTCTATCTAGAACCACCCCTAGATCTCTTTCTTTATCAGAATTCTTTAAAGATTTCTCACATAATATATAGGTTGTGTGGGGTCTATGTTCTCCAGTTCCACATTCCATAACATGGCATTTATTAACATTAAATTCCATTTGCCAAGTGGTGCTCCATATACTTATTTTGTCCAGGTCATCTTGAAGGGCATGACAATCATCTAAGTTTCTTATCCTTCCTATTATCTTAGCATCATCAGCAAACATGTTCATATAATTCTGTATACCAACTTATAGATCATTTATGTAGACAATAAACATCACTAGTGCAAGAACTGAACCCTGTGGTATTCCACTTGTGACATTTCTCCAGTCCGATACATTGCCTCTGATCACTGCCCTCATTTTTCTATCAGTCAGAAAATTTTTCATCCATGTTAGAAGCGTATCTGTCACCCCTCCAATATGTTCCAGTTTCCAGAACATCCTCTTATGTGGAACTCTGTCAAAAGCGTTTTTAAGGTCCAGATAGATGCAGTCAACCCAACCATCTCTTTCTTGTAATATCTCTGTTGCTCGATCATAGAAACTGAGTAAATTCGATATCACAGGATCTTCCAGATTGAAAACCATACTGTCTGTCTAATATTATATCATTTCTCTCCAGGTGTTCTACCCATTTAGTTTTAATTATTTTTTTCCAATATTTTGACTATTACACTTGTCAATGATACCGGTCTATAATTAAGGGGGGTCTTCCCTGCTTCCACTTTTGTAAATTGGAACTATGTTAGCCTTTTCCACACACATCAGCTACAACTCCTGTAAACAGGGATGCCTGAAAAATCAGTTGAAGAGGAATGCTGAGCTCAGGTGCACATTCTCTTAGAGCCCATGGTGAAACTCCATCTGGACCAACTGCCTTGTTCTTATTTAGCTCCTTGAGCATTTTTTCCGCTTCGTCTCTAGACACCTCTATGTGCTCTATGTTGTTCTCTGGAATTCTTATTGTATCTGGTTCCCTGAAGATTTCCTTTTGTACAAACACACTTTGGAACTTTTCGTTTAATGTTTCACACATTTCCTTTTCATTTTCCGTGAATCTATTTCCCATTTTCAACCTCTGTATATCATCCTTTACCTGCAATTTGTTGTTTATGAATTTATAGAATATACCTGGTTCTGTTTTACATTTGTCTGCAATCCCTTTTTCAAAATTTCTTTCTGCCTCTCTCCTCACTGCCGTGTAGTTGTTTATTGCATCTTTGTATCGCTGGTATGTTTGGGGGTTCGGCCTTTTCCTGTATTGATTCCATTTTTGTGTCTTTTGGTCTCTGGCCCTCTCGCACTTTCTGTTGAACCAATCCTGTTTCCTAGTTCTGCTTCTCTGTTTTGGTATAAATTTTTTTGTGCCTTTATCATATATTTCACAAAACTTGACATACATCTCATTGACTTCCTTGCCTAGCAACAAGTCTGTCCAATTATACCCACTAAAAAAATTTCTAAGGTTGTAATAATGTTCTCTCCTAAAGTCAGGTTTTTCAATTGCATCAACCTTCATATTTTCTTCCAGATTATAACGCATTGCATACTTTATTCCCAAAAAGACATGGTCACTTTTACCCAAGGGAGGAAGGTACTGAATGTCAAATATTTCTTCCCCCTTCCTGGTAAATATAAAATCTAGCATGGAGGGAACGTCCCCTTCCCTCATTCTTGTAGCTTGTTTAACATGTTGATACAAGAATGTTTCCAGGATGAGGTCTACAAATTTACAGGTCCAGAAATCTTCTGTTTTAGCTTCATATGCTTCCCAGTCTATGGCTTTCAAGTTGAAGTCGCCGACTATCAACAGTCGTGAACTATCGTTATCCGCTTTCGCTATGATCTCTCTCATTATTGTTATAAGACCTTCTCTTTTACTATCTAGCTCCTCCTTTGACCATGTGCTGCTTAGCGGTGGACTGTATGCATTGATGATCATTAGTTTATCATCCTCATGGCAGATCTTTAGTGCTATTATGTCAACTTCTTGTGGATTGGCAGTCATTATTTCGTTCACCTTTAGGTGTTCTTTCACCAGCACAGCAACGCCACCGCCTTTCCTAATTTTTCTGTCCCGTCTCCAAATTGAGTAGCCCCTTGGGAATATGACTTCATTTAAAATAACATCTTCAAGTTTTGTCTCTGTGAGTGCAACAATGTCTGGTGTCTGCAGCTGTATTACATCGCTTAAGTCCAGTATCTTCGATCTTACTCCATCTATGTTTGTGTATGCAATCTTCAGGAACTTGTTCCCCCTCTTCTTATTTTTCACTCCCCCTCTCTCTAATGATTTTGTTCGTTTGCCTTTATGTACCACTTTACTGGTCTGCCTACCCCTATCACTTTGTAGAAAAAAGAATTGATTTCTTCTTCATTCCTGCTCTCATTTAAACGTTTTGCCTCGGCAAGGTTCAGTTTCAGCTTCTCTCTATCTTCTTTTGAAAGATCTCGTCTTAACGACCACACTTTCCCATCCTCATCACTTTGTAATTTTCTAGCATTCCTTAGTACTTCTTCCATCTGTTTGGCACTGTTTAGGGTGATCCTCAAAGGTCGATCTTTCCCTTTTACATATCTGCCTATTCTCCTGTAGTCGCACACATTCTCTATGGTTGTAAGACCTTCCACGAGGTCAACAATTTTATCTACTACTTTTGCTTCTTCTACAGCTCTTTCTGACCTAGATGTTATCTCCTTTTCTTTACAGCCAAAAATGATCAGGGACTTCCTCTAATCAACTGTGTTTTGCACCAACTTCGAGTTAGATGCCAATTCTTTTCTCACTTCCGGCCTAATGTTTGTTTTATCTTGGTTGCTGCAGTGTTTGACTTCCTTAACTGCTTCTTCTATTTTTTCCTTCTCCTTGGCCACTTGTGCATAAGTGAGTTGCACATCTTTCTTGCACTGTTCTATTCCCTGTGTAACTTCCTCCATCTGTGCTGACAAAATCGTGCATCTTGTGGCGCTGGCAGAGCAGCTTCGGCTGGCTTTCGGTCTTGATGTTGCTTCTGCACCGTTAGTAAGCTGTCTCGTGCGTCGTTTCACCTCCGGCCTGTTTGTGCACCGCTTGCACCATCCTGGTCTCTGGTCAGCGTGCTCTGTCTTCTCGGTTTGTAGTGCCCCTTCGGTTCAGGTGTGTTTTTTCGTCGGCTCTTTTTTCCTTTTGGCATTTGCCTCTGAGGGTCGGGTCGCTGTGTTTTCTTGCTCCTTCGGTTTTAGCGTTTTGGTTGTTTGGTGGCAGCAGTCTCCATCTTTTCTGGCGCAGGGTGGGGCTACTACATTCTGGAGGGGTCCAGGGTTTGTTGGTGCTTCGTTGCCGGGGGTGTGTCGTGTTTTGTGTTCAGTGGCGGCCCTCTGCTGTTGTTTGCGTGCCACGGCGTCTGTGTCCGGAGCGCGTTTTGCATTGATCCGGTTCTGTTCTTCCCGGTTCGCGGGTGATGGTGTCCCGGGTTGTCAGTCGTGTTCTTGCGGCTAAGCTGCCTGTGTTCTTCCCTCATGCCCATGGCATTCGTGGCTTCGGTGCTCTCGCTGCCGTCTGGGCGACGTGTCCTTGCGGTCTTTCGGGCATGGATTTTTGGTGTTCGTACGGGGACCTTGCTGCTCGTTGTTCTCGTGTTGTTCCCGGGACTTTTCAGGGCTGTGGCGCCTTGGGTTGGGGTTTGCTGCCGGTTGTCTCGCTTCCATGGGGGGTGCGTGGTGTCTTCCTCCCGGTTCCGTCCCTTTGACCTTCCTCTGTGGGTAGTTAGCTCTGGGGAGCCGACGGGGCTCTTGCCAGAAAACCAGCGTTGAATGTAATTAAACGCCATTTTCTGGGTGAGACCCGGAGGCTCCCCGGCAACCCTCCCTCCCTCCGGTCGGTGGTTTTTCGCATGTTTTGACATCCAGCCTCAGAACTGATGGGTGGATAGCCGGCGTGGGAGGTCTGGGGCTCTCCCTTCCCCCTCCCGGGGAGGGGGGAGCTGCGCAGACAGCGGCGCGGTGACGTATGACGTCATACTAGTTTGCTTGTTTTCTGTTGAGGAGTTCTATCCACTAGTTCGGCCTTAGGTAGCAATTTTCACCAGAATAGAGGTTTGTTTTGGAATGCTTACCTTTCTGGATGCTTGACCCAGTCGATGGCAGACATAGAATGCTTCCAACCACACGGGGGTTTCTATAGGCCATTGCTCCCCTTGCCTCTCTGAGGGGGCCAGGTTCTGGCCGTGGTCCCCGGTAGGCCCTAGATCTCCATACACATGACTGATGCCAAAGTCTGACATTAGCATATCAGCCTGGTAAAGCTCCGGGGAGCCTCCGGGTCTCACCCAGAAAATGGCGTTTCATTACATTCAACGCTGGTTTTGTCCTGTTTTGCAGTGCACTTGGAATGGGGTTGCCAGTGTTCTATATTTGCACGAATGCCAACCTCTTGTACCTATCTAATCTTGAAAGTGTGTATTACAACATTCAATATGCAAGACCAGTTTGTCTATTCCCTTTATCTCAAACCCTACCCAGCTGCATGTTCCAGGGTATACTGTAGATGGCAACCTGGAGTTTAGTGAGTGGCTCCACTCCCTGGTTGTTCCGTGGGTCACCATCACCACCAGTGTGGAGGTGCCAGTTTTCTATTTGGTGTCCTTAGTATTTCAGTATTTAGTAAACTGCCCTCAGTATTTTACTATTTCTAATATTACAGTATATGTTTATTAAAATTTATATGCTTAACCCTTATGTACAGGTACTTATCGTATGTAGAGGAGTACAAGTCACTGTTGTTGACCGTAACCTTCCCCTCATGTCTCTGGGTTGATGTGTCCTGTTGCCACTTCTTTGTTCTTAAACCATTAATGACTGGTTGGCTGTATCCATTATCATAAGGAATTTTATGCTTACTTTCTGGCTTCCTCTGTTGACTTACTCTATTATTTATTTCTAGATTCCCATTCCCATATTTCAATATAAATTCACAGTATATTCTCACTGAGGACGGCTCTAGCCCTGGTCACCTCGTGGCTAGTGTATACACATTCAAGGGTGTTGCCTTATTTTGGCACTCTTATACATCTCCACTTTTTCACATGGCAATATTCCTACATTTCAACTTTTATGTGTCGTGTTACACTTCACTGTAACTTCACTGAATCACTGTTTTAGAATAGCTAATACAGTGGAACCTCAGTATTCGGATTTAACTGGTTCCTGAAGGAGAGACGAATGCCAAAAAGTGCGAATGCCGAATAATTTGTTCTCATATGAAATAATGTAAATTGGATTAATCAGTTCCAGACCACAAAAATAAAAATAGTTATACAATAATTAAATGAAATAAATGCTAACACACTTTACCAACACTTAGACATATGTTGATGGCATATGTGGAAGGTGGTGAGGCAGAGGAAGAGATGTTCTTTGGTAGGGGAGTCCCATACCATTATAACTTCTGGTAGTTGTGCTTCTGGGATTCTTTCTCTTTTCTGTCTTTTTCTGTTTCCCTCATTACACTCACTGGATGCTTTTCTTACAAGAAACTTGTCCAAGGATGATTAATTTTGTCAGCACTTTAACGTCTCAACTGCTCAACATGCCTGCAGGCCCTCAATGGGGGGGGGGGGGGGCTTGCAATGCGCCTCCGGGGATCTTATATTTTTAGCGTATGATTCAAAACTCTCATAGCTACATGGGGTTCACATCAGCTTTCTCAGGGATCTTGTAAACAGACGCCATCTTTAAAAAAAATCGTGGGCAACATTCCCTGGTGTGAGAGCCTCAGTACTGTACTGAGTGAGCAACCAAGGCTGGCACACGCAGCATGAGCTCACAGCACTGCTGTTCAGCTTCTGACCACAGCATTGCCAAATAATGTCAAAATATATATATAACTTGTATTACTGTATTTAGCCATGATAGTATCACAGAAGAGCCTAAGTGTGATAATGACTGTGTACATTGTTCAAATATCAGTGAATCAATGCTGTTCACGATGTTCACAGCGCTAGCCACATCACAGCATTATTTCGTCCATCTGG
>NC_091184.1:39931023-40056023 GCF_040958095.1 Procambarus clarkii
GTCATTAACAAGCATGCAAGTATAATACATAATACATGCAGACATATATATAATCCAAAAAAATGTCAAATTTACGTACTTATTATTACATTACAAATATCCAAGGTTTTGAAGACACGTTTCCTCTTGCGCCCAACGAGTGAATACTGAGACCAGACCCCATAGGTCCCTATCCTCCTCATCATTCGTCTCACTGTGTCTCCACAGCTTGCACCGCCCATTTGAGACAGCGTCTGGACCTGTTAAAATAATGCATAAGCTGTAAGGTAATAGAGAATAATATATATCTTTCAATCTCAACATTAGATTTTCTAATTTCCAACTGTATTAAATAAATAGCATTAAAATATTTTCCTTCTTAACTATTACAAAAATCAACGAATTTGAGTAACTTTTGCTTTTGTTTTATTTGTACCTTAAACATAACACTGAACAATCAATTATGTGCCACCCCACCTTCCTTCATCTGCAAAAAAACTAATCAAAAGACATATGTACAAGGCTAAAAAAATTCAGCAACACTTACCATACTCAGGCTAAAAGAATTAAGCAACACTTACCATACTCTTTTTATATTCACTGTTAACTTTTAGCTCATGTGACAGACTTTCCACCTGCTCAACAGTTTCAAGTGGGGATGGAAGAATGTCTTCCAGGATTGGTATATCTCCATGTGTTTTTGACATATGGGTTTCCGTCATTTTGACAATATTCAGGATATCCCCTGATAAAAATGTCAATTTTGATAATTCCTTCATTATGTATTCCATTTTTTCTGTTACTGCAAAAAAAAAAAAGGCTTACTAGAACAAGCATTTAGTGTTGCACATATATGATATATGTATTGATCCTTAGTGGATCCTATTTTAGTGACAGACACATTGGTGTCAGGTCACTGTCAAATGGGCTACTGTCATGTAGCCTTCAATTATGTAACCTCTCCCATTCTATGATAGGGGTGACACAGGGCAGCATCCTTAGACCCCCTCCTATTTGTTATATACATCAATGATCTGCTTTATGTCTCTAACATGATTAAACCTGTATTGTTTGATGATACTACCATCATCTACTTAGTTGCTTTACAAGAATGTAAAATTTCAAGTCTGTACTCTCCCTCAATGTATTTTCTTGTATGTATAACAAAAAATAATCAACACATAATAAATCGGTACTTACTAGATTTTTCGAAAGGAGAGCTTTCAGTTCTGTCTTGTCTTTTTATTGTATTTTATCAAACCGTTATTAGTATAATAGATCTCGTAATAATTTTGCAAAAATAATGGCATTTACTATTTTTAAAAGATTATTAGCAAATTTACAGAAATGGTGCATTCGGAAGACAAAACCAATTTTTCACTTTTGACAATTGAGCACCTGCTACATCCAGATTCTAGGGAGGAAAGGAAGGACGATCTTACTGGATCCCATAGCCTCTCCGAGGCACAAACCAGGCTTTTACACAAACCCCCCCCCCCCCCTGCACCCGAGCTTTTTAAAATAGTAAATGCCACTATTTTTGCAAAATTATTACGAGATCTATTATTCTAGAGAATAATGCATATAAATGCATATATGCATATAAATACAAAAGTAAATCAAATCTTATCCTTGTATAATATACAAGCTGATGTGAGATCCCTGTCTACAGGTGGACTGGAACTATTATCCAGTAGGCAGTCTACTGTATTTTATCAAACCGTTATTAGTATAATAGATCTCGTAATAATTTTGCAAAAATAATGGCATTTACTATTTTTAAAAGATTATTAGCAAATTTACACAAATGGTGCATTCGGAAGACAAAACCAATTTTTCACTTTTGACAATTGAGCACCTGCTACATCCAGATTCTAGGGAGGAAAGGAAGGACGATCTTACTGGATCCCATAGCCTCTCCGAGGCACAAACCTGGCTTTTACATAACCCCCCCCCCCCCTGCACCCGAGCTTTTTAAAATAGTAAATGCCACTATTTTTGCAAAATTATTACGAGATCTATTATTCTAATAAGAGTTTGATAAAATACAAACCCTGGGGCCATAGAACGGCTATTTAATCCCCTTGAACGGACCTGTGCATGGGCCACTGAGGCATCGAAAAAAAACAGACCGGCTTGGGAAAAAAGCAAAATTGCCGGTCTATGGCCCAGCTGATGGCTGTGCATGAATGGCTAATGGCTAATGGCTGTTAGTTATGGAGCTAGGTTAGACTATGTATGTTTAAATCTCTGATTTAAACAGAGCCAGTGTTCAGTCAAATAACTGAATTTATCAAATCTTATCCTTGTATAATATACAAGCTGATGTGAGATCCCTGTCTACAGGTGGACTGGAACTATTATCCAGTAGGCAGTCTACTGTATTTTATCAAACCGTTATTAGTATAATAGATCTCGTAATAATTTTGCAAAAATAATGGCATTTACTATTTTTAAAAGATTATTAGCAAATTTACACAAATGGTGCATTCGGAAGACAAAACCAATTTTTCACTTTTGACAATTGAGCACCTGCTACATCCAGATTCTAGGGAGGAAAGGAAGGACGATCTTACTGGATCCCATAGCCTCTCCGAGGCACAAACCTGGCTTTTACATAACCCCCCCCCCCCCCTGCACCCGAGCTTTTTAAAATAGTAAATGCCACTATTTTTGCAAAATTATTACGAGATCTATTATTCTAATAAGAGTTTGATAAAATACAAACCCTGGGGCCATAGAACGGCTATTTAATCCCCTTGAACGGACCTGTGCATGGGCCACTGAGGCATCGAAAAAAAACAGACCGGCTTGGGAAAAAAGCAAAATTGCCGGTCTATGGCCCAGCTGATGGCTGTGCATGAATGGCTAATGGCTGTTAGTTATGGAGCTAGGTTAGACTATGTATGTTTAAATCTCTGATTTAAACAGAGCCAGTGTTCAGTCAAATAACTGAATTTATCAAATCTTATCCTTGTATAATATACAAGCTGATGTGAGATCCCTGTCTACAGGTGGACTGGAACTATTATCCAGTAGGCAGTCTACTGTATTTTATCAAACCGTTATTAGTATAATAGATCTCGTAATAATTTTGCAAAAATAATGGCATTTACTATTTTTAAAAGATTATTAGCAAATTTACAGAAATGGTGCATTCGGAAGACAAAACCAATTTTTCACTTTTGACAATTGAGCACCTGCTACATCCAGATTCTAGGGAGGAAAGGAAGGACGATCTTACTGGATCCCATAGCCTCTCCGAGGCACAAACCAGGCTTTTACATAACCCCCCCCCCTGCACCCGAGCTTTTTAAAATAGTAAATGCCATTATTTTTGCAAAATTATTACGAGATCTATTATACTAATAACGGTAAATAAATAATAAATAGTAAATAAATCAAAATCAGTTACATTATTTTATCTTATTCATAGCATAAATGTTCTCGAAGATTACTGAAAAGAAATTGAATTAGACTACAGCAAATTGGCAAACTTTACCTTGTATCTGTTTCCACCGAGTTTGTTTGGGGCGTTCTTCAACATATCAGCAATACTTGTCTCAACATCTCTTTCAGTTGCATTAGTGTGGGTGTTGATACAGGCTTCTGGAAATTTATAAGAATTAATTAATATATATAATTATAATTCACTTTGCTATTCCCCATTCCACAGTCCTCTCGTCCTTCCCACTTCCCTGTCCCCACATCATCCCCACTATTCCCACTTCCCTGTCCCATCGTCCTCCTTACCATTTTCCCCTCCCCTGTCCTTCTTCCTCCCCCACCATCTCCCATTCACCTGTCCCTTTGTCCTCCCCAGCATTCCCCTGTCCCCACCATCCCCAACTCCCCAGTCCCCTCGTCTTCCCCACCATTACCCTCTCCTCTGTCCCCTCGTCTTCCCCACCATACCCCCCTCTCGTCCTCCCCACCATTCCAAACTACCTCATCCGATGCATTCTATAATGGTCTGATGCTTCCATCAGAAAATTGGGAACATCAAATGATCTGATATTCCCATCACTGAAAAATAAGAACAGCTAAAAAAATGAAATGAAAAAAATAAAAAAATAAACTATACTCATGAAATGAACAGTATGGTAAACAACACAGCTCAATTTCAATGCAATGTCACACAAAATTATTAAATCGAAATGAAAATAAATTGAAATCTATGAAAATTCAAATTATCAATACAATCGGAAATATTGAAATAATATCGCAACATAATATAGTGTGGGTTGCTCTTACGTGCAACAGACGGTGCTGTTTTTCAAAAAAGGCATGGTTTTACCTGTCACAAGTGTGGCATCTATACTTATACTCACGAAATGAACGGTATGGTAAACAACATAGCTCAATTGCAATGCAATGTCACAATAACATTTAATAACAATAATAACAATAACATTTAAATATACTTTAAGATATAATCTAGAAGAAAATAAGAACATTGAAACGGTTCATGAACTCGATTTCAATAAAGGACACTATGGGGAACTTTGAAAAACAGTTAATGAGTATAATTAGACAGACTTGTTGCTAGGCAGAGGAGTAAATAATGAGATATATGGCAAATTTTGCAAAATATACGGCACACAAACATTCATACCCAAACAAAGCAAAATGCTAGGTAAGAACAAAGCAGTTGGCCCGTAGGGGAAAGGAGATACCCACAAGACTGGAATACAAGTCATTAACAAGCACACAAGTACTACACTACACAACAACCGCACTACTACCAGAACTGGACGAATCACTACCAAAACAACACATTGCACATCACTACCAAAACAACACAACACAACACAAGCATTGGCAAAGAATTATAGACCAGTTGCACTAACATCCCACATAATAAAATTATTTGAGAGTGATCAGGAGTCAGATTACTAGTTTTATAGAGACCAATGACCTCCACAATCCAGGCCAACAAGGATTTAAAGCAGTTTCTATGATCGAGCCACTGAGATCTATAAAGAATTCTGATCAAGAAAGAGATCTAGGGGTGGTTTTAGATAGAAAACTATAACCTGAGGATCATATTAAGAACATTCTGCGAGGGGCCTATGCTACACTTTTTAACTTTAGAATTGCTTTTAAATACATAGGTCAAAAAGTTTTAAAAGTTTTAAAAGTTTTTTAAACCTCTCGTGTATCATGAGTGTGTTAAAGCATCAGATGGTGCATTCAGATGATGAATATTACCTAGTTCCTTCATCTGGGAAGAATGAACACATATTGGTGCATTCGGATGATAAAAACTAACTACTGTAGTTTAATTGATCAACAGACTGTATATCATATGCAGACTGTATGTGGATCTGCGGGCCACTCCAAACAACAGCCTGGTGGACCAAGCTCCACCAGGGCTAAAGCACAAAGTGATATAGATGTGATAGAGAAACTAGGTCAAATGGAGGAGTAGGTCTGTATATTAAACAGCACCTGACGTGCACAGAGCTACTAAACTCAATGTGGTGGTAGAGTGGTGGGGGGGGGGAAACATTGCAGAAAAAAACAAAAATACAATTTGGTCAACAAAACAGCATTGTTTAAAATAGAAGACATGGGTTGTCATTTTGGGGGTAAGGTAGGTTACATTGAGTTAATTAGTTAGTACTTAGTTTTTATCTTAAACTGGTTGGGAGAGGTACAGTGTTGCTGTGCTGGTGAAAGAACACCTAAAGGTAAATTAAATAATGATTGCGAATCCACAAGAAGTTGACATAATATCGCTAGAGATCTGCAATCAGGATGATAAACTTTCCTTAAAGAATTTGACAAACACTTGCTGATAGGACATGAAGTAAATGAAATGTATGTCAAGTTTTGTGAAATATATGATAAAAGCACAACAAAATTTGTACCAAAGGAGAGATGCAGAACTAGGAAAAGGGGTTTGTTCAACAGAAATTGCGAGAGGGCCTGAGACCCAAACACACACAAATGGAATCAATATATAGCAAGAGGCCAAACCCCCAAACATACAAGCGATGCAAAGATGCGAGAAACAGCAGCAGCATTAAGGAGAGGGACTTAAGGACCATAAATAAAGTGTGAAAATAAACTCGAGTAAATTTTTTTAACTACTCTCGACAGTGAAGAAAAACAAATATTCAGACGATTTGTGTTAGAATCATTAATCTTACACTTTCGGTCATATTCAACAACACAAATACATACACACACATTCCTGTTGCTGTAGCAAGTGAAGAATTACACACACAGATCACAATAACGTGATGCATCAAATGAACAAATCCACAAGGGCCGTGACGAGGATTCGAACCTGCGTCCGGGAGCATCCCAGACACTGCCTTAATCGACTGAGCTACAACAGGGTAAAAGGGTTGAAACCGAAGTTCTACTGAACTTACTGGATCCCATAGCCTCTCCGAGGCACAAACCAGGCTTTTACACAACCCCCCCCCCCCTGCACCCGAGCTATGTCAACAGGCCGTTCTCCCTCTTCGCCCTTCCGAATGCACCATATCAGTAAATTTTTTAATAATCTTTTAAAAATAGTAAATGCCACTATTTTTGCAAAATTATTACGAGATCTATTATTCTATAGAATAATGCATATAAATGCATATATGCATATAAATACAAAACATAAATACAAAAGTAAATGTAAATAATTTTACCTTGCACCTAGATCCACCAAGCCTGTATGGCGCGCGTTTCAGTACTTCGGAAATCTAGAACTATCTTGAATCTCTAATCTGCAATGAAACAATACATATTATTGCACTTACCAAAACATGGATGAATGTAGAAAATACAGAACTATTAGCTGAATATCAAATAAATGGATTTAATCTATTTCACACAGATAGATATATTACACCGTGTATATTAGGTAATACCTAACATACACGCCTCCACACACACTACATTTGAAATGTAGTCTCAAAAAGACTACATTTCAACAGCAAAGATTACTCCATAAAAAAATAATTAAATTATTGACCAACATGAGAGAGGGTTAGCCAACATGAGGGTTGTGTTGATTGCCTGAAAATATTTAAATTGTGTAATGTATTGAATGGCATTTTTCAAGTTACAACATTTTTTAAATTACTGAACTAGGTTCTAGGCTTTGCTAGGCTTAATTCAATTATTACAGATAAGCCTAACCTAGCCTAGAACCCAGTGGGTTTTCTTCCTATTGGGGAGTGTTGTACATGCCTCGCCTCCACATACACACTAGCACAGCCAGGCCTCGCCTCCACATACACACTAGCACAGCCAGGCCTCGCCTCCACATACACCAGCACTGCCAGGCCTCGCCTCCACATACACACTAGCACAGCCAGGCCTCGCCTCCACATACACCAGCACTGCCAGGCCTCGCCTCCACATACACACTAGCACAGCCAGGCCTCGCCTCCACATACACACTAGCACAGCCAGGCCTCGCCTCCACATACACCAGCACTGCCAGGCCTCGCCTCCACATACTCACCAGCACAGCCAGGCCTCGCCTCCACATACACCAGCACTGCCAGGCCTCGCCTCGCCTCCACATACACCAGCACTGCCAGGCCTCGCCTCCACATTTAAACCAACCAAGCCCACAAATACGTTAACATGGACCAGCATTACACTGTCTAACATACTCTGTCAGATGTAACAACTAAATTTGTGAATTCAAGACCAAATCTATTGTATAACACAGTGTTAGTACGAGAAAAACATTACTTACATTCGAAGCCGTGTTTTAAAATGGCGGCGGTCTTGTACTGACGCTCCAAACTGTGTGTTCGTTTGCGTATGATGAACGTGTGACAATTTACTACAACAATTATTTAATTATTCTTATTCTTTATTTTAATATTTTTAGGGTACATGAAATTTCAAACTTATTTGCACACAATAATATAATTGCATTGTCATAACCTTTATATATTACGGAAAATACGATGACATGAACGAAGTCAAAGTGAAGTTGAAGTCAAAGTCATTCGCCGAACGTATTAGTCATTTTTTTTCATACATACATAGTTGATTTACAAACATAATGTTGGATTTATAGATAGAGCTAGTGCATACAATACCTAAAGCCACTATAGTAGGCCTATATAGCATTTCAGGCAACCGGGCAGTATATATGGACCCCTTACTCAAATCTCTGAATATGTTAGATATTAAGTCCCTGCACATACTCTCATGTGTATTTTATATATATAAAACGCTGCACTGTAATGTCAATCCTGACCTTAAAAGCTTCCTAGAAGGTTGTAACAGATCCCATGAGCACCACACCAGAAACAAATACCTATTTGATATTCCAAGAGTACGACTTAGTCAAACTAGAAATGCTTTACAAATCAAGAGACCTCGAATGTGGAATGACCTTCCCAATTATGTTAAAAACTGTACCTCTCCCAACCAGTTTAAGATAAATAAAGATAAATTTATAAGTTAAGAAAAATTCCACAAATCAACAACCCTGTTACTGACCCTGTATTTACCCAAGTCTTTCCTAAATCTAAACTTATCCAATTTATACCCATTGTTTCGTGTTCTATCTTGTGTTGACAATTTTAATACCCTATTAATATCCCCTTTGTTATATCTATTCAGGAAATTGTGGTTGATCTCGAACCCATTGATAATGTGACGACTTATACAGAATTTTGTAACTATATCATCAAGATTGTAACCAGCTTAGCTAAATGTAGTGTGGGGTTCAGTCCCTAAGCCCATATATGTGCCTCTCTAACCATTTAGGTTACAGGGCAAAAACATAAAAACAAAGGTAACTGCAGAAGGCCTATTGGCCCATACCAGGCAGCTCCTATCTATAACAGATAAACACTAAGTACTACCTAATTAACTCAATGTAACCTACCAACCTAACCCCCAAAATGTCAATCCATATCTTTTATTTTAAACAATGCTGTTTTGTTGACCAAATTGTATTTTTACTCTTTTTCTGTCATGTTTCTCCCACCCCTGTTTTTTCCCTTTTTTCTTATTTTTTCTCAACATAATTCATACTTTAATTATGCGGATCAGGACATCACCTGATCAAACACATCAAACATCGTTTGACCACCATCAAACACACACATTTCGTGTGTGTTTGACGCTCACTGATATGTACCAGCGTTGTTTTATATATGGTGCTATTCTATCTTACGCTTTGTTGCTCTTTTTTACCTACGGGCTCATAGAACATTCTATTGCGAAAACATTGGCACAAAAATGAATGACGTACATACAATAATAATGTCAGGACAGTGATATAATTATAAACTTTCAAAGCACTGTATCGCCCATGTGTCGTCTTGTCACCAATACTGGGTAACAGTTCCGCCACTTCCCACACTCTTGCGGGTGGGCAGCGACCATTATTCTACGTTTATATTCATATCACCGTGTTGGGAATTTCATTGCGAGTACATTGATACCAAAATTAACGCTGTAGGACAAGTGTGGAAGTGATAACAATCCCAAGAGTAAAAACATTTTGTTGCTCTTGGGCACTCACGGCGAGTCATCTACGTAGGTATTTATTGGGTGCTGGTATTCATATAACTTTTGGTGACCGTTTTTGCTGATTTTCTTCTAGAGAATGTTATTGCGAACACGTTGGTACCAAAATGAAATACATAGCTCGAGAACTAAGGTCAGGAGAGTAAAAAGAGTATACACATTTTTGTTTTGACGCTTAATTAAGGTTATTGTGAGTACTCATCGCCTGCCTAGAAACTGGAACTAGTAATTCCATCTATCATACATATCATACAAGAGGAGCCACACATCTATGGATCATCCAATAAAATCAGCAGACTTCTAGATGTTACTACTGCTCGGCTTAGACTCGGTTACAAGTATCTCTGGGAATTCTCATTATCTGCTGATGTAGACCTGACCAAATGTAAACTGTGTCAACAAAATTATTCGCACACCCTCCGTCACTATGTGATGGAGTGCGAAAAGATACATGAATTTAGAGACAATTCTATAACCAATGTTCCAGCGATGTGTCAATATTTCATTCAAAATGATCTGCTACCAGAAATTTTAGCCAAATATCCCCAGTTTGCTAACTGTAGATAACAACTAAGTGATTGTAACCTATCCACCGCTGCCCACTGGATGGGGGACGGTGTGCAGGACAAACATATAAATTTTGATACTAGCTCTCCACATATGTCAGTTGCTTAATTTAGAACCTGTACTTGAGGTCGATCTCGAACCCATTGTTGATGTGATGACTTATATTGAATTTTGTAACTAGCTCATCAAGATTGTAACTTGCTTAGCTAAATGAATTGTGGGGTTCAGTCCCTGAGCCCATTATGTGCCTCTGTAACCCTTTCCACAACCGCCCACAAGATGGGTATGGGGTGCATAATGGGGTGGGGTGTCTTGGCCAAACGTGCCACATCAAAACCACAAGTTGACATTGAATGTGAATTAACAATGAGACAAGTAAGATTTATACTAATACATTTATACTAACTCTGTTGAGCGTTGACCATTTATACATCAAATCTGTTGATGTGAGCACTTTAGTTTAGTCTGCCGTTTAAAGAAAAAAAGAGCATATCAATGGTATATCACAGAAAACGAATTTATCATAAACTCATGTATTTGTCTTATCATATTGAACTGCATTCATATTTTTAATATATAACAATATGAATATACAAATTTCTGTAAATCCCCTACCTTGTTGGAATCTGTGGAAATGAATGAGCAAATGTGCTGGCTGAAGGCGCTGAAGGAAACCACATTGGTTTCATTTTGGATACAAATGTCCATGGAAATTCAAAATGGAAACTAATTATATAGTTGAACCTGCAGAGACGAGTTTAAGAATCTGTGTTGAGAGTGATGGACACAGCCTTCACAATTATACTTCAGAGAATGTAAACATCTAAGAGTCATTAGAAATATGTGTAGAATAATAAACCCTACATTGTTTGAGTTAGGGAAAACACCATTTGTGATATATAGATACTATAGCTGTTCCTAAAGATTCACCCTTTTTTGCACCAGCAAGATAACATATAAGATTTTAAGAGTTGACGAATGTTAATATTCTTGTTTGATAAACTGTGAACTTGAGACATAGTTAATAAGAACATATTAACACAACAAAATGTTTTCAAAATCCTTAACACCACTTTCCAGCAACTTATATAATTTATATAAATTATTTTAGAGAATAATACATAAATTATATATTTAAACATGATATAGTGTTTAGTGGAATGTATAAGGAGTCAAATTGTGTTAAAAAGAGCAATTTTTAGAAAATTTGGAAAAATACTTTTTTCTGTTCAAATTATAACTAAATGGATTATAAAGGTTTCACTCAGCCAATATATATCATTCACAATTTATTAATGAATTTTACAAAAAAACACCATAAATTTTATATTTAAACATGTAAAAACTATTTGTTTTACATTTGGAAGAAAATAATTGTAGAAAAACAATTTATAATTAAACCTTTGTGTTTGGATTTTTTGAGTAAAAGTTTCTCAAAGGCTCTCCTGCACCATTCTCAATGCAAATCATTCCCACACCTATGGCAAGAGATAGGCGAACGTTGTGTAGATGATTTGTGTTTGCTGGGACCAAACTCTGTATCGAGAGCAGACACACGGGCACCACTTTCATATTCAGCTACGAGTTCTTTCTTCATCTGTGTCTTGATTCAATCCATTTGTTTTGTTTTTTTTGCTTGGCCCTTATCACTAACTTTATAAGTGACATGATGACTTATTTACACTAAGAATATCAAACATATCCAAAATATCCCAGAGAAAAGTGTAGTGGGTTGTGTAGTGAACAACAGCTATGGTGAAACTGAAGCATCAGGGATGCATGTTTACTTCTGAACGCTTGGCAAACGGATGAATACCGAACATGAACACAGTGTCTGAATACTGTAACGTGTGAATTGGAAGCAATGCAAATATCGAGGTTCCTCTGTACAAGGAAATTATGTAAATATTATATAATTTGTATTGATAAATACAGTACAGTACTGTAATATTACTTTTTGTTGCAAATACATCTAGCTTAACCAAATATTCTTTTCCACAGGATAACAAGCCAGAGGAATGTTCAGTGTGTTTTAACGATTATGACGACAATCAGCTACGGCCTCGCACATTGCCGTGCGGCCACACATTCTGCTCCCAGTGTATTGACAATGCTTTCAAGAATGGTCAGGTGACCTGCCCCAGCTGCCGTGCCGAGCATGCTGCCACAGCTGCTACTCTGTTCCCAATTAATTATGGTATGGAGGCCCTTATCAGAAAACTAAAAGGTATCGAGGTTGTACCAGGGGTAACACTACCAGCAAAACCCATTAAAACTCCTGCGAGAGGAATCAGCAAGAAGTTACGTTCCCTGGTGCAGGAGCAGAAGAGCATCATCAGCAGCCTCATTATTAGCTGTGAAGAGGTACTGTCCCAGCTGGGGGAGTACCGGGGGCAGCTGGGGGACTGGAAGACTCACCACCTCCAGCTCCAGGACAGACTCTATGCTCTGGTAGAGCAGAACAAGTCAGCAATGAAGCTCTTGGAACTGGAGGATACCAGTGTGGTG
Source organism: Procambarus clarkii (assembly GCF_040958095.1). NCBI lineage: Eukaryota > Metazoa > Arthropoda > Malacostraca > Decapoda > Cambaridae > Procambarus > Procambarus clarkii. The sequence continues at coordinate 39,943,588 of NC_091184.1, forward strand.
GATATGACAACATAAGGAGAGGAAGGGAAGGCTCAGCTGCAGGCCATGTTGGGGAGCCTCAACACAGTCAACACCCTACAGGAGGTTGACACAACCATAGACACAGCTGATGAGTGCAGCATGAAGGTAGAAGATTGGCTCAAGAAGTGCCAGGAACTCTTCCCAGATGTCAAGACTGTCCACACCTCAGTGAAGGTACGTTGCTGAAGGCCACATTGTTCTCACCCAACTGAGTGTAGTATTGCCTCTATATACTGTAAACACTTTTGACATGGAGACGCAATAAGATGAGAGTAGACTTTATATATAGGAAACTTTCTGGGGGAAGCACCTTCTGCTCCACGAAGCTATCCGGGCTGATATGAATGTATTAGACCCCTGACATCAGTCAAGCGAATGGAGTTCTAGGCCTAACACTGACCACGAGCCAGAACCTGGCCCCCTCAGAAAGGCACGACGAGCAATGGCCTATAGAAACCCCGTGTGGTTGAAAGCATTCTATATCTGCCATCAACCGGGTAATGCACCCAGAAAAGTAGGCATCCCAAAACAAACCTCTATTCTGGTTAAAAGATTGCTACTGGAAGCCGAACTATTGGACAGAACTCCCCAAATGAAAAATGAGCAAACGAACATGGTGTCACAACCTTCACCGTGCCGCCGTCTGCGCAGCAACTCCCCCTCCCCGGGAGGGAGTAGGGGAGCCCCAGACCCACGTGCCGGCTATCCACACACCAGTTCTGTGGCTGATGTGCTTCCTGGACGGTTGTGCGACTCTGGCTCTGAATTTTCCAGTGCTGTACCTTGTGATGTGGTCCTGTCCGGTGGTGGTGTGCGAGCCAGGAGTACTTTTACCAGTACTCGGTCTGCTTGCACCTAGGGTTACCTTCCCTAGGAAGGTAGCCCTAGAGTACTGCCTGTAAGTACTGCCCATGGAGCTTGGGGCTACCTTCCACAAATCACCTTTGGGGTCTACTGCTGCTGTGGGCTTTTGCTGCTCGGTGATTACCCTCCATTGGAGTCAGCTGGGGTGCTTCATGCACCCCTCTTTGTCTCTGGGAAGGAGGTAGTTTTCGTCACTGGTTGGGATGCAAGGTACTGTGCAGCTAGTTGTCATCTACTCATAGTGGCCGGCTCTGTTCCGCCTGGGCACGTTATGCTCCTGCGAGATTTTTTGTTTTTTATTGTTTTTGTTTTCCTGCCTGGTGGGGGTCTGCCCCTTGGTTTTGGTCCTCACCCAATTATATCTTGGTGGTCCTCTACTAGGTACCTGTGAGTGTACATGTCCCGTGAGTTCAGCAATTTGGAGTTTGTTTTGGTAATTTTTGGCGCAGTTCCTAGTCTAGGCTTCCCCTAGTGAGAATACGCGACAAAGGGCCCTGGAAAACCCCATGTGGCTCAGTGGTCTGATGGAGGCGTCCCTCGAGTCCCATCTTGCTTCGTACGAGTTTTAAAGGTTGCTCTGTCTCCTTATCTCAGGGTGACACTCACTGTTTGTGCCTCCGTCATGCTGCCTGTTGGGTCGGTGACACCTTCAACCTGGAGTTCTGCGAGTTTTGTTCCGTGTTTGTACTCCAATACATCCAGTCCACTGATTATGATCTTCGGGTGCAGGCAGCTACGGCATTGCATGCGCGTTTTAGGTTGGATGCTCACCCGGAAGCCCTGAGACTGCCCCATGTTTGGTTATAGGGACCCAGATTTGGGGATGTTAGTCGTTTCGACTTTGGTTTTGTCAGTGCCCCCTTGTCCTTCCCCTGCTGTTGTTCGTCTTGTTCCTCCCCCCTCCCCCTTGCTTCTGGCTCCGATGCGTCTGAGAGTTTCAGAGTCGGGGTAGGGTTTAGTTGGTGTTGAGATTCTGACAGTTTCAGGGGATGCCCCTTCCTGTGCGACGATGGAGGCATTCAAGCCTGTTCCTTCAGCTGGTGCTTCTGGGATTGACCAGTGGGCCCTCTTTGTTCCAGCTTTTCCGGCGGCTTCTGCCTTTTCTTTTGAGGCAGGGGGGCTTGGAGGATGGCTCAGCCCCGGGGCCTGATGTGGAGGTTCCCGGGGCAGGGGGAGGGGATGACTTGGGAGGCTTGGGCCCATTACACCCCGCTTGGTTTTTGGTACTCTCGGAGCAGGGCTTGTTACAGGGGGTAGGGTTTTCTTATCTTCCCTCCCTGTACGAGTTTGATATGGCGTCGACCCCTCCCCGTATTCGGTTCTGTGTTTTCTTGTGTGCTTCAGTCCAGTCCTTCCGGAGGTTTTTGGCCTCTCGCATCTCACCTCATGAGGTGCAGGAGGCTCTTACGGTGGTTCAGGTTTACCTGGGGGACAACTTTGAGCACCTCAATGCGTGCTTGTTCGCCCCTGCCCTTCCTCGGGATGTCGGCATTGTGCAGCTTCACATGCAGGTTCCCACCCTTTTAGCTGCCCTGGTTGCTGAGGATTTTTGTGCCCGTGGCCTTTTGGTGTTGGTCTTGCGGTTCTTTTCCCTTCTCGAGCGGTCTTTGAATTGACTTGAAGAGGACATGGAGGCACTTGGGACCGATCCTGGGTCTAATGCGTTGGTTTTGACAGTGCGGGCATCGTCTGCCCTGTTGAAGCTGTTTGCGTTGCGGACATCCCGCATCCCTGCAGGATGCTGCAGGATGCGGTGTCTGTTTTTGTTTCTTATCTCGCATGTCGGCAGGCGATGATCTTTCAATCCGTGGAATCCGCTTGGGCTCTGGTTCTTAGGTTTCTTTGCCTGTTTGTCCTTTGCTGTTTGCAGAGTCTGTGGTGGTGCAGTATCTTCAGGTAGCTTTTTCCAGTTGCCGTCCCATGTCGAACTTGTTTGTTCTCCAGGGGGCCTGTGGGGATGTCTTCCCAGAAGGGTTGTGCCAGGGCTTGGGGTTCCTCTTGTCGTGGTAGGCCAGTGGTGCCAGTTTTGCGGATGACACAGCCTTCAGAACTGACGACGGCTGGTTAGCGCGGTGATCGCTCTGCTCATAATGGGCTTTTCATATCGTTTCTGATGGCCTGCGGTAGTGTTGGGTGGCCCCTCCTCCTTTAGGGGGTTCGGGGCTGGTGGGTGGGTCCCTCAGGTGAGTCCCGCATGTTTCCAGTTCTGAAACGGGACTGTGCAGACCTGCAGTTCATTCTGGACTTGCTCTGTCTGAGCCCTTGGGTCTCCTGCCCCTTCTTTCGGATGTCTACTCTGTCCCAGGTCTGTCTTTTCTTGGAGCCGGGCACTTGGATGGTGTCCCTTGACTCCGGGATGCATATTGGCATGTCCCAATTCATCTGGGGTTCAGGGACTGGCTTGGTTTTGTTGTGGGGCATCAGGCTTACCATTTTCATTGCCTTCCATTCGGCTCGAATCTGGCACCTTGCGTGTTCACACCCCTTACCCAGGTCGTGGTGGCCCATCTGCTTTTCTTAAGGGTTCGGGTTTTGGCCTACCTCGATGACTGGATGGTGTGGGCTCCCAGCCAGTCCGCACGTCTGCTCACCAGGGATTTGGTTTTTTCCCAGCTCACCTGATTCGGGTTCCTGGTGAGCTGGAGAAGTCCCATCTGGTTCCCTCTCAGGTTCGGTCTTGGCTGGGTCTTGTGTGGGACTCTCGGAGTGCTTCCTTGTCTCTTCCTCCGGAGGCCCTTTGGCAGCAGTCCCGCCTTCGCCTGTTTCTGGGGGGATCCCGGGTCGCGCGGTGGTTGCTCGAGGGTTTGTGTGGGAGTCTGAGCTTAGCAGTGATGGTCTACCCACCGGGTCGGGTTTGGTTTCGTTGGTTGTTCTGATTCCTTTGGGGTCATCCCTTCGGCCTCTCTCGCGATCGCTGGGTTTGGCCTCTGGGGGCCTTGCATCAGTTGCTGAGTCGCCGACTTTCTCTTTGGGTTTTTCGGGGGTTCACTGCCTTGCTGCCTACCCGAGCACTCGCTCAATGTGTTCATGGACGCATTGTCTCTAGTCTGGGGCTTTGTGACCAGTGCTCAGAGTACCGGCCAGGAGTGGTGAGGTCTTTCCTTCCTGACCCACAGCTTGGTGTGGGAGTTTGCGGTGGTGTGGCTGTCACTTCGTAGGGTTCAGGTTGCTCGCGGATCGATGGTCAGGCTCCATTTGGACTGCTCCCCAGTGGTTCATTGCCGGGGTTCGATGCGGTCCTTGGCTCATTGGGGCTGGTCGCTTCGGGTGACTCGTCTGCTGAGTTCTCAGTGTTTGGCTCTCCTGGCAGTTCACGTTCGGGGGGGGTGTCCAACGTCCTGGCGGACGGCCTGTCTTGGTTCATTCCACTGTCCACGGAATGGACAGTCGACGCTGACTCGTTCAATTGGCTCTGCCGGACATACGGGCTTCTGGAAGTGGACCTCTTCGCATCTGCATGGTTGGGGCGCCTCCCATTATATGTGGCACCCTTCCCCAACTGCAAGGCTGTCAGGGTCGACGCCTTCAGACAGGACTGGTCAAGGTGGGGTTTCCTGTACCACTTCACCATGGTTCAGCTGTTACTCCAGGTCCTAACTCGCTTGGAGACTACCAAGGGAGAGTAGTCCTCTTAGCTCCTTGGTGGCCGGCCCAGCCTTGGTTTCAGGCGTTGCTTGCTCGATGTCTGAACCCCGCGGGTCTTCCCGTGGCTCTGCCTCTTTCAGTAGATCGGACCAGTCCGTTACGTAGCTGGTTCTATCTTCTCCTTGAGTCTTCATGTCCAGTCTTTTTGATGTGGGTCTATCTCCGTTTGTATGGTGATCAGGTGGCTTTGTTAATGGTGTCCCACCTGCATGCTTCATCTCTGTTTCAGTATGAAGTTTCCTGGCGGTCCTTCCGTTATTTCTTATCCCTTCGTAGGTCTCTGTTACGGTTGTCCTCTCCTTCCTTTCGTTGTTGTTTTGGGACCGTCATCTTATGCAGATTACTGTATAAACCCGCTAATCTGGACTATATGGGTAGGACCCCACGCCAGATTAGCCGGTTTTCTGGATTAACATACTTTTTCACCGCGTGAGTCCAAAAGTGACCATTTCCAAAAATGTTTGTACAGACAACCACTTGGTTTGCTAACTTAAGTTATCCAAAGGCAGGCATGGAGAGAGCTTCTTGAGTTATCTTGAGGTTATCTTGAGATGATTTCGGGGCTTTAGTGTCCCTGCGGCCCGGTCCTCGACCAGGCCTCCACCCCCAGGAAGCAGCCCATGACAGCTGACTAACACCCAGGTACCTATTTACTGCTAGGTAACAGGGGCATTCAGGGTGAAAGAAACTTTGCCCATTTGTTTCTGCCTCGTGCGGGAATCGAACCCGCGCCACAGAATTACGAGTCCTGCGCGCTATCCACCAGGCTACAAGGCCCCTAGCCTCGTAGCTAAGTGGATAGCGAGCTGTCAAGTCAGTCAGTCCAGTCAATGGAGGAGAGGTAGTGAGGGATGTGTAATTACCTAAGTGTAGTTACAGGATGAGAGCTACACTCGTGGTGTCCCGTCTTCCCAGCACTCTTTGTCATATAACGCTTTGAAATTACTGACGGTTTTGGCCTCCACCACCTTCTCACCTAACTTGTTCCAACCGTCTGCCACTCTGTTTACAAAAGTGGATTTTCTTATATATCTCCGGCAGCTTTGTTTCGTTAGTTTAAATCTATGACCTCTTGTTCTTGAAGTTCCAGGTCTCAGAATTCTTCCCTATCAATTTTATTGATTCTTGTTACTATAATGAACGTAGTGATCATATTGCCTCTTTTTCTTCTATCCTCTAGTTTTTGCATATTTAATGCCTCTAACCTCTCCTCGTAGCTCTTCTCCTTCAGTTCTGGGAGCCACTTTGTGGCATGTCGTTTGCACCTTTTCCAGTTTGTTGATGTGCTTCTTATGATATGGGCACCATACAACCGCTGCATATTCAAGCTTTCGTCTAACAAAAGTCGTGAACAATTTCTTTAGTATATCTCCATCCATGTATTTAAAAGCAATTCTGAAGTTAGAAAGTGTAGCATAGGCTCCTCGCACAATGTTCTTAATGTGGTCCTCAGGTGACAGTTTTCTATCTAGAACCACCCTTAGATCCCTTTTTTTTTTTTAGAATTCTTTAAAGATTTCTCACATAATTTATAGGTTGTGTGGGGTCTATGTTCTCCAGTTCCACATTCCATAACATGGCATTTATTCACATTAAATTCCATTTGCCAAGTGTTGCTCCATGTACTTATTTTGTCCAGGTCTTCTTGAAGAGCATGACAATCATCTAGGTTTCTTATCTTCCCTATTATCTTAGCATCATCAGCAAACATGTTCATGTAATTCTGTATTCCCACAGGCAGATCGTTTATGTAGACAATGAACATTACCGGTGCGATAACTGAACCCTGTGGTACTCCACTCGTGACATTCCTCCAATCTGATACCTTGCCTCAGTTTACGGCCCTCATTTTTCTGTCAGGAAATTTTTCATCCATGTTAGAAGTTTACCTGTCACCCTCCAATATGTTCCAGTTTCCAGAACATCCTCTTATGGGGAACTCTGTTGAAAGCCTTTTTTAGGTCCAGATAGATGCAGTCAACCCAACCATCTCTTTCCTGTAATATCTCTGTGGCTCGATCATAAAAACTGAGTAAGTTCGTTACACAGGATCTTCCAGATCGAAAACCATACTGTCTGTCTGATATTATATCGTTTTTCTCCAGGTATTCTACCCATTTAGTTTTAATTATTTTTTTTTTTCCAATATTTTGACTATTACACTTGTCAATGATACAGGTCTATAATTAAGGGGGTCTTCCCTGCTTCCACATTTGTAGATTGGAACTATGTTAGCCTTTTTCCACACATCAGCTGCAACTCTTGTAAACAGGGATGCCTGAAAAATCAGTTGAAGTGGAATGCTGAGCTCAGGTGCACGTTCTCTTAGAACCCATGGTGAAACTCCATCTGGACCAACTGCTTTGTTCCTACTTAGCTCCTTGAGCATTTTTTCCACTTTATTTCTAGACACCTCTATGTGCTCTATGTTGTTCTCTGGAATTCTTATTGTATCTGGTTCCCTGAAGACTTCATTTTCTACAACACACTTTGGAATTTTTCATTTTATGTTTCACATATTTCCTTTTCATTTTCCGTGAATCTATTTCCCATTTTCAACCTCTGAATATTATCCTTTGCCTGCAATTTGTTGTTTATGAATTTATAGAATAGACCTGGTTCTGTTTTACATTTGTCTGCAATCCCTTTTTCAAAACTTCTTTCTGCCTCTCTCCTCACTGCCGTGTAGTTGTTTCTCGCATCTTTGTATCGCTGGTATGTTTGGGGGTTTGGCCTCTTCCCTGTATTGATTCCATTTTTATGTCTTTTGGTCTCTGGCCTTCTTGCACTTTCTGTTGAACCAATCCTGTTTCCTAGTTCTGCATCTCTGTTTTGGTAAAAAAAAATTTGTGCCTTTATCATATATTTCACAAAACTTGACATACATCTCATTCACTTCCTTGCCTAGCAACAAGTCTGTCCAATTATACTCACTAAAAAATTTTCTAAGGTCTCCATAATGTCCTCTCCTGAAGTCAGGTTTTTCAACTGCTTCAACCTCCTTATTTTCTTCCAGATTATAAAGCATTGCATATTTTATTCCCAAAAAGACATGGTCACTTTTACCCAAGAGAGGAAGGTTCTGAATGTCAAATATTTCTTCCTCCTTCCTGGTAAATATCAAATCTAGCATGGAGGAAACGTCCCCTTCCCTCATCCTCGTAGCTTGTTTAACATGTTGATACAAGAATGTTTCCAGGATGAGGTCTACAAATCTACAGGTCCAAAAATATTCTGTTTTAGCTTCATATGCTTCCTAGTCTATGGATTTCAAGTTGATGTCGCTGACTATCAACAGTCGTGATCTATCGTTATTCGTTCTCGATATAATCTCTCTCATTATTGTTATAAAACCTTCTCGTTTACTATCTAGCTCCTCCTTTGACCATGTGCTGCTTGGCGGTGGACTATATGCATTTATGATCATTAGTTTATCATCCTCATGGCAGATCTCTAGTGCTATTATGTCAACTTCTTATGGATTGGCAGTCATTATTCGTTCACCTTTAGGTGTTCTTTTACCAGCACAGCAACGCCACCGCGTTTCCTAATTTTTCTGTCCCGTCTCCAAATTGAGTAACCCCTTGGGAATATGACCTCATTTAAAATAACATCTTCAAGTTTTGTCTCCGTGAGTGCAACAATGTCTGGTGTCTGCAGCTGTATTACATCACTTATCTCCAGTATCTTCGATCTCACTCCATCTATGTTGGTGTATGTAATCTTCAGGAACTTGTTTTCCCTCTCCTTATTCTTCACTCCACCTCTCTCTAATGCTTTTGTTGGTTTGCCTTTATGTACCACTTTACTGGTCTGCCTATCCCTATCACTTTGTAGAAAAAAGAATTGATTTCTTCTTCATTCCTGCTCTCATTTAAACTTTTTGCCTCGGCGAGGTTCAGTTTCAGCTTCTCTCTGTCTTCTTTTGAAAGATCTCGTCTTAACGACCACACTTTCCCATCCTCATCACTTTGTAATTTTCTAGCATTCCTTAGTACTTCTTCCATCTGTTTGGCACCATTTAGGGTGATCCTCAAAGGTCGATCTTTCCATTTTACTTATCTGCCTATTCTCCTGTAGTCGCACACGTTCTCTATGGTTGTAAGACCTTCCACGAGGCCAACAATTTTATCTACTACTTTCGCTTCTTCTACAGCTCTTTCTGACCTAGATGTTATCTCCTTTTCTTTGCAACCAAAAATTATCAGGGACTTACTCCGATCAACTGTGTTTTGCACCAACTTCGGGTTAGATCTATCTCAAGATAGATGCCAATTTCTTTCTAACTTCCAGCTTAATGTTTGTTTTATCCTGGTTGCTGCAGTGCTTGGCTTTCTTTACTGCTTCTTCAATTTTTTCCTTCTCCTAGGCCACTTGTGCATAGGTGAGTTGCATATCCTTCTTGCACTGTTCTATTCCCTGTGTAACTTCCTCCATCTGTGCTGACAAAAGCTGTTTCTCCTGTTGAATTTCCTTACCTAATCTATTGTAGTCATTTATGTTTAAATTTACTTTAACTTCTTCCAAAATTATTTTTAAGAGTTTATTTTCTTCTTCCATGGCTTTGCAATTTGTTTCCAATTGATTCTTATCCTTGCGCAAGTCTTTCACTAAACCCTCAAGACATAAAACTTTGCTATTTAAATGGTCATTACTTTCTTTCAATTTACTAATTATTTCTACATGAATGTTCACTATAGTATCTAATTTTACCAACTTGTTGTATAGACTGGTTATATCAATGCTTTCTTCATTGAATCCAGCAAAATCAAGCTCCGTTTTGTATTTCCTCTTCCCGGCGGCCATTTTGAATGTTCTTCTCAGCACTGGAAACACTAGGGCAACTTTTTCTCATCCAATATTTCACTTCCCTTGGCACATTCCTGTTATCTCACCTATTTTTCAAAAGCACTATACCTTTATGTTCTCTGGGACACCACTCACTATCATCATCCTGTACTACAATACTTAGGATTGTTGAAATATGCTGGAGCTCCTCTGATGCAAGTGTTGACCCTGGGGGTGTCACCTTCTTGAAAAGGTGTGTTATGAAGTCAGCGTGTTAATTCGCTGACAAAGCACCGAACAAAGTCTCCCACCCATATTAAAATTTATATCTTAGCTTTATGCTATTAAATGTTGATTTTTGTGTTTAGTGTACAGTCTTATGATAAATTAATAATCATTAACATGTTTTATTGCTTCCTGTTTATTAATTAAACAAATACATTTTTACTTATGTATTATGGACAGTTGAACTATGTGACCAGTATAGTAGAGTGTGTATACGGCATGTGGGGGGTGGGGGTGGGGGAGGTGTGTCGGTGGTGGGGGAGGGCTGGCTCACTCCAATAACCCTAACACACTCGACCCCGTTAGCCAGATTTGTTTCTTAAATTCTGGATGTACATGCTCATATATATTTTTGGGTACAGATTTTGTTTAATAATATTATTAGGATAATAAAAAGTTATAAAATTACTTGTTTTATGAATGGTTTATTATATTTAATGGAAATTCTCCAGGCTATTTCTGGCTGGCAATCTACTGCCACCTACAGAAGGATCTCTTGGGGAGGGAGGCAGTGAATGTGAGTGGGACTGAGGAAGTGAGCAGCAGTGAGGGTGACCCTCTCCCTCCCTTCATGACCCCCTCCCTTCCTGGTGGTGGTGTAAGAGTGTTAGGCCATTGATCCTGCTAAATATCCGCTAGTCCGGCTTCCATGGGCATTTTGGCCAGATTAGGAGATAACTTTATCCGACCACGATTTTTGCCGGATTCGGGCATTTTCCGGATTAGTGGGTTTCTACAGTACTGTCGCCTCATATCGTGTGGGGCTGGCAGAGTCACTGCAGCTTGCGTTCGGCATTGATGTTACTTCTGCACTGTTCTGCAAGCTGTCTTGTGTGTTGTTTCACCTCCGGCCTGCTCATATGCCGCCTGAACCGTCCTGGTTGTTTTACCGGGTGCTCACTTTTCTATCTTCTCCTCGGTTTGTGGTGGCCGCTTCGGTTCAGGACTGTTTCTCCAAGGCTCTTTTCTTGTTGGCATTGGCCTCTGGGGGGGGGGGGTTTGGTTGGGGAGCTTCATACTCTCCTCCTGCGCAGGGGTTTTCTGCTCTCTTGGTCCCGGTGGTAGGTTTTTTCGGTTGCAGCCGTCTCCTTCTTTTCTGGCAAAGAATGAGACTGCTACTTTCTATAGTGGTCCTTAGGTTGTTGATGCTTAGTTGGTTCGGCCAGGGGTGCATCATGTGTTGTGTCCGGTTGCGACTTTCCGCTGTTACATGCGTGCCACGGCCTCGGTGGCCGGGGACATGCTTTGGGTTGACCTGGTTTCCCAACTTCCCTTTTCCAGGGTTCGGGTCTCCCAGGTCATCCACAGCGTTATTTGGTCCAGCCAACCTGCGGTCTATCCTCGTGCTCACGACGGTTGTAAGTTTGCTGTGTAGGCTGCCGTCTTCGGTAACATGTCTTGGCCTGACATTCGGTCATTCCCTAGTCTGGCATGCGTCACATTGGGTTGGCAGTTGCAGCCAGTTGTCTCGACTTCAAGTTGAGGAGCGAGTGGCGACCACCTCCCGGGTAAGTCCCTCCTGTTGTTGTCTTTGGGTAAGTAGCTCCAGGGAGCCAAAGGGGCTCACCAGAAAACCAGCATTTAATGTAATAAAATGCCAGAGGCTCCCTCGGCAACCTCCCTCCCTCCATCTAGTTGACAGCTTTTTGCGTGTTTTGACATCCAGTCTCAGAACTGGGGCATGGATAGTCAGCACGGGGGTCTGGGGCTCCCCCTTCCCCCTCCCAGGGAGGGGAGAGCTGCGCAGAAAATAAAAGGGTGACTGTTGTGACGTCATGCTCGATTTTCAGTTGGGGAGTTCTGTCCAATAGTCTGGCTTTTAGTAGCAATCTTTTAACCAGAATAGGGGGTTTGTTTTTGGGTATTTACCTTTCTGGGTGCCTGACCCCTGTCGATGGCAGACATAGAATGCTTCCGTGGGAGTTTCTATAGGTCATTGCTCCTTGTGCTTATCTGAGTGGGCTAGGTTCTGGATCATGGTCCCTGGTAGGGCTAAGAACTCCATTCACATGACTGATGCCAAAGTCTAATATATCCATATCAGCCTGAATAGCTCTAGGGAGCCTCTGGGTGTCCCCCAGCAAATGGCGTTTCATTACATTCAACGCCGTTTTCTGGGGGGAGCCCCGTCGGCTCCCCGGAGCTATCCCAGGCTGATATGCTAATGTCAGACTTTGGCATCAGTCATGTGTATGGAGTTCTTAGGCCTACCGGGGACCACGGCCAGAACCGGGCCCCCTCAGAGAGGCAAGGGGAGCAATGGCCTATAGAAGCCCCCGTGTTAGTGGAAGCATTCTATGTCTGCCATCGACCGGAACAGGCACCCAGAAAGGTAAGCGCCCCAAAACAAACCCCTATTCTGGTTAAAATTGCTACCTAAAACCGAACTAGTGGATAGAACTCCCCAACCGAAAACAAGCAAACTAGTGTGACGTCACACACTGCCGCGCCGCTGTCTGCGCAGCTCCCCCCTCCCCGGGAGGGGGAAGGGGGAGCCCCAGACCCCCCGCGCCGGCTACCCACACCTCAGTTCTTGAGGCTGATGCTATAGGCGATGGTCGTGTGCTCTGGCTCCGGTGTCGCTACTGCACTGTGCTTTGCGTGTGGTGTTAGTTTTGTGGGTGCGAGAGCCAGGAGTTATCTTCAGTACTCGGGCTGCATGCGCCTAGGGCTGCCTTCCCTAGGTGCCCTGTAAGTACTGCCCTTGGGGCTTGGGGCCACCTTCCACAGGCTCCTCGGGGTCTGCCTCTGCTGGTCCGTTTTACCTTTCGGTTTTTCGGCCGCCTGTTGGGCTCTTGGGTGTTCTGTTCTCCCTTGTTACCGGCAGGTAAGAGGCAGTTTGCACTGGTAGGGGCGCAGGGTGCTGCTCAGCTTGTATTTCCCGACTTCGCGGCCGGCTCTGTTCCTTAGGGTTCGCTGTCCTCTTGCGGGGTTTTGTTTTTCTTTTTGTTTTTGCCTGGTGGGGGGTTCTGTCATTTTATTCAGTTTGTTTTTGCCCTTCCACTGTTCTCATCGGTGGCGCCCCCTGCTAGGTCCCCGTGAGTGTACACGTCCCTAGGGTTCAGCTTTAGAAGTTTGCTTGGTAGTTTTGGGCGCCGGTTTGCAGCACCCTGCCTGGGACTACCTGAGCGCGAGTCCTCTTAAAGTAAACGCTCAGGACCCTGGGAATCCCCTAGGGGGCGCGTGGGTCCGATGGATGTGACCCCGGAGTCCCCACTCGCTGTGTGCGAGTTTGAGGGTTGCTCGGTCCCCTTGTCTCAGGGTGACCCTCATTGTTTTTGCCTCTGCCACGCTGCCTGTTGGGTCGGTGATACTTTCGACCCTGAGTCCTGTGAGTGTTGCTGCTTGCTTGTGACTCAATTTACCCAATCCTCTGATTCTATTCGGGTACAGGCGGCACGTGCGTTGCAGTCTAGGTTTCGTCTGTTGCAACGCGCTCGGTTGGTTGCTTCCCCGGATGCCCCGGGGCTGCCCCGCTTTGCTTTTCGAGACCCGGACTTGGGGGTGGGGGTCGCTTCGATCCTGGTTCAGTCCGCACCTCCTCGTCCTTCCCCTTCTGTTCGTTCTGGTCCCCCGCCCCTGCTTCCGGCCCCGAAGCGTCTGAGGGTTTCGGGGTCGGAGCAGGGGTTACTTGATCTCGAGACTCGGGCAGCTTCGGGGGTTGCCCCTTCCGGGGGGGCGGCAGAGGCATTCGAGTCTTGTCTCCCGGCCGAAGCTTCAGGGTCTGACCAGTGGGCCCCTCTTCCTCCAGCTTTTCCGGCTGCTCCGTCCTTGTCTTGTGGGGTCGGGGCTTGGGGAGAAGACTCGGCCTCGGGTCCTGTGGTGACGGACCTCGAGGCTGGGGAGGGGCTGACTTGGGGGCCTTGGGCCCCGCTGGACCCCGCCGGGGTTTTTCTTCCCACTGAGCGGGGCTTATTGTTACAAGGAGTGGGGTTTTCTTTCCCCCCCTCTGCGTACGAGTTGGATTTGGTGTAGGCCCCTCCCCAGGTATTGTTCCGTGTTCCCCTGGGTACGTCGGTTCCGTCCTTCCGGAGGTTTTCGGCTTATCGCATCCAACCTGGTGTGGTGCGAGCGGCCTTTGCAGCTTACCTCCTGCGTGACCCGGATTATGCCTCGGAAATGGATCCGTCCACGTCAAGGTTGGGACTTCGTTCCCTTTCTGGCTCCGTTCCGAGGTTCCGGAGTCGTCCTGGCTAGCAGACTGCCCCTTGTTTGGTCTGGATTCCTGGCATTCCTTCTGTCGTTCCCGCACGCTGGAGTGGCGGGAAGCTTCCACGGTGCTTCAGGTTTTCCTGGGGGGTGAACTTGAGTACCTGAATGAGTGCTTGTTTGCCCCTGCCCTTCCCCGCGATGTGGGCGTTATTCAGCTCCATGTGCAGGTTCCCTCCCTTTCGGCGGCGCTCGTGGCGGAGGACTTGCGCGCTTGGGGCCTTTTGTGTTCGGCCTTGCGGTTCTTTTCCCTCCTGGAGCTGTCTTCGGATTGGCTCGTGGAGGATGTGGGGACGCTTGGGTCCGTCCCGGGGTCCGGCACCTTGTCCTCGGCTGCGCGTTCGTCGGCTGCCTTGTTGAAGCTGTTCACGCCGATTTTGCGGGATGCGGTTTCCCTGTTCTATGCTTCCCGTCTCGCGTGTCGGCAGGCGGTGCTGGGTTCCTCCATGGGATCTGCTTGGGCTCTGGCTCTTAGGCGTTCTTCACCTTTTTGTCCTCTCCTGTTTGGGGAGTCGGCCGTGGCGCAGTTTATTCAGGCTGCGTCGGCGGCTTGTCGTCCGATGTCGGACTTGTTGGTTTTCCGGGGGTCCCGGGGTGGGTCTTCCCGGAAAGGTCGTGCCAGGGCTCGGGGTTCCTCTCGTCATGGTAGGCCTCTGGTGTCAGGTTTGGGGTTGGCTCCTCCTGCGGACCCTCCCTCGTCTGGTCGGCGCGGTGTTCGCGCTGTGCGGGGTTCTGGGTCTCGTAGGGGTCGCCGGCCCTTTCGCGGTTTGCCCCTTTGACGGGGCGATGGGGGGGCGGCTTGCGCTGTTCGCCCGCGCCTGGTCCCACGTTTCGTGGGCCTTTCGGGTCGTGTCTCGCGGCCTGCGGTGGCGTTGGGTGGCCCCTCCCCTCTTTGGGGGGTCGGGGCTGGCAGGGCAGGCTTCTTCCCCTGCGCTCTGTCGCGTCGTCTTGGAGTGGGTACGCTTGGGCGTCGTCGAAACGACGTCGTCCCTCAGATGGGTTTCCCGTCTGTTTCCGGTTCCGAAACGGGACTGCGCGGACCTGCGGTTCATTCTGGACTTGTCCCGTCTGAACCCCTGGGTTCATTGCCCCTCCTTTCGGATGACTACGCTGTCTCAGGTTCGGCTCCTCTTGGAGCCGGGAGCTTGGATGGTGTCCCTGGACCTCCGGGACGCTTATTGGCATGTCCCGATTCATCCGCGGTTCAGGGACTGGCTCGGTTTTGTAGTGGGGCGTCTGAGTTACCGCTTTCGTTGTCTCCCGTTCGGGTTGAACCTGGCACCTCGCGTGTTCACACGCCTTACACGGGTTTTGGTAGCTCGTTTGCGTCTCCTAGGTGTTCGAGTGTTGGCCTACCTCGACGACTGGCTGGTTTGGGCTCCCAGCCAGTCAGCTTGCTTGCTAGCCAGGGATTTGGTTCTTTCCCAGCTCGCCGGGTTCGGGTTCTTGGTGAACTGGAGGAAGTCCCATCTGGTTCCCTCTCAGGTTCGGACATGGCTGGGTCTCGTGTGGGACTCTCGAACCGCCTCCTTGTCTCTCCCTCCGGAGTCTCTCCTGCGGCTGCAGTCCCGCCTTCGTCTGTTTCTGGAGGGCCCTCGGGTCACCCGGCGGTTGCTCGAGGGGCTGTGCGGGAGCCTGAACTTCGCGATGGTGGTCTACCCGCCGGGTCGGGTTTGGCTTCGACGGCTGTTCTGGTTCCTTCGGGGTTCCCCCTTCCACCTCTCTCGCGATCGCAGAGTTCGACCCCCGGGGGACTTGCGTCGGTTGCTGCGTCACCGGTTTCCTCTTCGGGTTTTTCGGGGTTCAGTGCCTTGGCGCCTACCCGAGCCCTCGCTCGATGGGTACACGGATGCGTCATCTCGGCTGGGGTTTTGTGACCAGTGCTCACCAGGCCGGCCAGGGGCGTTGGGATCCGTCCTTCCGTCGAGCTCACAGTACGGTGCGGGAGTTCGCGGCAGTGTGGTTTGCTCTGGGGAGGATTCGGGTGGCCCGCGGATCGACGATTCGGCTCCATTCGGACTGCTCTCCGGTGGTTCATTGCCTGAACCGCGGGGGTTCGATGCGGTCCTTGTCTCTTTGGGGTTGGTCGCTTCGGGTGACTCGTCTGCTGAGTTCTCGGGGTTTGGCTCTCCTGGCGGTTCACGTACGGGGCGTGTCCAACGTCTTGGCCGACGCCCTGTCTCGCTTCGTTCCTCTCTCCACGGAGTGGACGGTCGACGACGAGTCCTTCCTTTGGCTTTGCCAGACGTTCGTGCGCCCCGAGGTGGACCTCTTCGCGTCGGCGTGGTCGCGGCGTCTTCCCGTTTATGCGGCGCCCTTCCCCGATTGCGAGGCCGTCGGGGTCGATGCCTTTCGGCTCGACTGGACGAGGTGGGGGTTCCTGTATCTCTTTCCCCCGGTTCGGCTGTTGCTCCAGGTCCTGACTCGCTTAGAGACTTACCGGGGGAGAGTTGTCCTTCTAGCCCCTTGGTGGCCGGCCCAGCCTTGGTTTCAGGCGCTGGTTGCTCGGTGTCCGACTCCGAGGGTTTTTCCCGCGGCTCCGCCTCTTTCAGCAGATCGGGCCGGTACGTCACGTAGCTGGTTCGATCTTCTCCTCGAGTCTTCGCGTATGGTTTTTTTGACTCGAGTCTATCATCATCTCTATGGTGATCAGGTGGCCTCCTTGTTGGTGTCCCACCTGAGGGCTTCTTCTCGGCGGCAGTATGCAGTTTTCCTGGCGGTCCTTCCGTTTCTTTTTGCGTCTTCGTCGTGTTAGCTCCTTGTCTGTTCGGGTGGTCTTGTCCTTCCTCTCGTGGTTGTTTCAGGACCGTCATCTTATGCCTAACACTGTCGCTTCGTATCGTGCGGCGCTGGCGGAGCCGCTTCAGCTTGCTTTCGGTATCGATGTTACGTCTGCGCCGTTTCGCAAGCTGTCTCGTGCATTGTTTCACCTCCGGCCTGCTCATGCGTCGCCTGAGCCGTCCTGGTCTTTGGACGGAGTGCTCGTTTTCCTTTCATCTCCTCGTTTCGTTGTGGCCCCTTCGGTCCAGGATTGTTTTTCCAAGGCACTTTTCTTGTTGGCTTTGGCCTCTGGGGGTCGGGTAGGGGAGCTTCATGCTCTCCTCCGGCGCAGGGGTTTCTGCTCTTTTGGTCGTGGTGATAGTTTTGTTCGTTTGCAGCCGTCTCCTTCTTTTCTGGCGAAGAATGAGACTGCTGCGTTCCGGAGGGGTCCATGGGTGGTTGATGCTTGGTTGGCCTGGCCGGGGGTGCATCATGTTTTGTGATCGGCGGCTGCAGCCAGTTGTCTCGGCTTCGAGTTGAGGGGTGAGCGACGACCGCCTCCCGGGTAAGTCCCTCTTTTTCTGTCTGTGGGTAGTTAGCTCCAGGGAGCCGACGGGGCTCCCCCCAGAAAACCAGCGTTCAATGTAATGAAACGCCATTTTCTGGGTGAGTCCCGGAGGCTCCCCGGCATCCCTCTCTCCCTCCGGTCGGCGGTTTTTCGCGTTTTTGACATCCAGCCTCAAGAACTGAGGTGTGGGTAGCCGGCGCGGGGGGTCTGGGGCTCCCCCTTCCCCCTCCCGGGGAGGGGGGAGCTGCGCAGACAGCGGCGCGGCAGTGTGTGACGTCACACTAGTTTGCTTGTTTTCGGTTGGGGAGTTCTATCCACTAGTTCGGTTTTAGGTAGCAATTTTAACCAGAATAGGGGTTTGTTTTGGGGTGCTTACCTTTCTGGGTGCCTGTTCCGGTCGATGGCAGACATAGAATGCTTCCACTAACACGGGGGCTTCTATAGGCCATTGCTCCCCTTGCCTCTCTGAGGGGGCCCGGTTCTGGCCGTGGTCCCCGGTAGGCCTAAGAACTCCATACACATGACTGATGCCAAAGTCTGACATTAGCATATCAGCCTGGGATAGCTCCGGGGAGCCTCCGGGACTCACCCAGAAAATGGCGTTTCATTACATTCAACGCTGGTTTTTTTGCTCTAACACCTGAAACATTGTTAATAACAAAGTCAGCTATCATCTTGGTGTTTCTCTACACTGTGGTCAATACAGTACTCAGTGTTCACTACACTCATCTTATTTTGTCAAATTACTTCACTCAGTCTGATGCTTCATTGTAGTGCAATTACTTTACTAAGAGCATGATACTTCATTGTAGTGCAGTTACTTTACTTAAAGCCTGATGTTTCATTAGAGTCCAGGTTCCACCATTGTAACACTGTAAGGTGTTTGGTTTAGTTGTATTTAAAATACATAGAGATACATGAGTCACAGACAGGAATTTGAATTTGAGAAGGCGCCAGGTTGTCGGCCTGAGATCTCACACCTCAAAGCGTTAATGACCTCAAGTGACCTGAGGTCAGATCATGCGAATTTCACCTTGCTTCTGCTAATCTTATAATTGGAGCCTGGTAGCCTTCAAACATGCCGACGTTTAAGGAGTGGCTTGGTAGAGTGCCTGAGGCTATCTACTTGTGGGCGGAGTTAGTTACTAGGTTCCCCAATATATACTCGGAGAGCTATCGATTCGAGAGCATTAACAGAGGAGCCAGCAAAGCAGAGAAGACGGCCTAGCCCGGGGAGGCTGTCGGCCGGCAGGGCGGGACAGTCTCTGTCAACTATAGACCCCCCCCTCTCAATCCAGCTATAGGCAGACACTTGGTGAGTTGAGCATTAAGGTGACTTGGTCGTGTTTTACAAGTGTTGTGTGATGATCAGGGGCAGTCAGTTGTAGTGTTCTCAGATTCTTGGAGGATGACTCACTTTACATATATATATATATCTTGAACATTGCTTAAATTATGATACTTAGTATGTGAAATATAATTGAATTTATTATTTAAATTGCCTTTAACTGTGTCCCCTAGAGTTTGAGTTGAGGTGAGAAAGCCTCTGCGATTACTGGTTTCATGATTTAATGAGTACATGATAAAGATGGGACATACTAATAATGACCTTGATAACATCTTTTGTGAATATTGTGATACAGACAAGTTCCATTCCTGGTCTTGTATGTAATGATCATGAATGGATGGTGGCAGCATTTCTTCTTCTTCTACTATCTACTCTTCTTCTACTTCTACTATCTACTCTTCTACTTCTACCTATCTACACCTCTCCCTCCACCCCTCTCTAAACTCTCACTTTCAACTAATGACCCTCCTCGCTCCTCCCACCTCTCTACCTCTCACCCCAGACCCTCACTAATTACTTCACTATTCATTTCTTTCCTTTCGTTTTCTCTTATACGTTTGTGGCACTGAAATGTATTCTAGAGTTCTCTCTAGAGTTCGGGTAGCTGATCCAGTTACGGCGCCTTGTAGTCGCCGCACCTAGGTAGTCGAATACCTAGGTTACAAGGTGTTGAACTAGCGAGGCTGCCTTCGGAACTCTGGAGGTGCTCTAGAATAGGTAGCTAACTGAGGACGGGATAATGGACTAGAGAGAGCTGTTTCCCCCGGCCTCGTTAGTTAACTGGGGGGTGGAATAATGGACAAGATAGAGCTATTTCCCCCACCCCCCGTTACACCATTAATGTTTGTGTTGGTAATGACAGGTGCAGGAGACCAACAGGGAGGCGCTGGAGATGATGACCACAGAGACAGGTGCCACAGCTGACCCCGTACACCTGGGAGACTCAGCCTCCACCATTAATGTTTGTGTTGGTAATGACAGGTGCAGGAGACCATCAGGGAGGCCCTGGAGATGACGACCACAGAGACAGGTGCCACAGCTGACCCCGTACACCTGGGAGACTCAGCCTCCACCATTAATGTTTGTGATGGTAATGACAGGTGCAGGAGACCATCAGAGAGGCCCTGGAGATGACGACCACAGAGACAGGTGCCACAGCTGACCCCGTACACCTGGGAGACTCGGCCTCCAGCATCATGAATAAAGTTCAGGAAATCGCTGGACAGATCTCCCAGAAGCAATTAACAGTAAGTTTTTTTTCTCATATCACAAGATATTGAGTTGCATTTTGAGGAGAGGAAGCTGTTCTTAGGTTTATCGAGGTTCCCCTAGGTCAACTACTGACTTAATATACAATACACAATAGTCGCCATAGTCCTGGAAAAACATTTACTGCTAGGTGAACAGAGGAATCTGGTGAAAGGAAACATGGGAATCATTTCTGTCCTGCGCGATGATTGAAGTTGCGATTCTCTATTGAACCCAGGATCCTGGCCCCCTCACAGAGGCGCAGAGACCGGGTGACACTCCACCAACCTACCGGGAAAGCATCCAGGAAGACAGTGAACCAAAAAAGACCGCTGATGGGTACGAAGAGACTGAAGCCTTGAAACTGCCAACTAACTCCCAAACAATGCCAGCACCAACCCCCTGCCAGTAGAGGGGGGCTGGAGCTACAGGTCCAGCACCAACCCCCTGCCAGTAGAGGGGGGCTGGAGCTACAGATCAAGCACCAACCCCCTGCCAGTAGAGGGGGGCTGAAGCTACAGGTCCAGCACCAACCCCCTGCCAGTAAAGGGGGGCTGGAGCTACAGGTCAAGCACCAACCCCCTGCCAGTAGAGGGGTGCTGGAGCTACAGGTCCAGCACCAACCCACTGTCCAGTTAAGGGGGGCTGAAGTTCCAGGTTCAGCACCAACCCCCTGCCAGTAGAGGGAGGCTGGAGCAACAGGTCCAGCACCAACCCCCTTCCAGTAGAGAGGGGCAGGAGCTACAGGTCCAGCAGCAACCCCCTGAAATTAGAGGGGGGCGGGAGCTACAGGTCCAGCACCAACCCCCTGCCAGGAGAAGGGGTGCTGGAGCTACAAGTACAGCACCAACCCCCCCCCCCCTGCCAGTAGAGGGGTGCTGGAGCTACAGGGACAGCACCAACCCCCTGCCAGTAGAGGGGCTAGAGCTACAGGTCCAGCACCAACCCCCTGCAAGGAGAACGAGGCTGGAGCTACAGTTCCAGCACTAAACCCCCCCCCCCCTGCCAGTAGAGGGGGGCTGGAGCTACAGGTCCAGCACCAACCCCCTGCCAGGAGAAGGGGGCTGGAGCTACAGGTCCAGCACCAACCCCCTGCTAGTAGAGGGGGGCTGGAGCTACAGGTCCAGAAGCAACCCGCTGCCAGTAGAGTGGGGCTGGAGCTACAGGTCAAGCACCAACCCCCTGCCAGTAGAGGGGGGCTGGAGCTACAGGTCAAGCACCAACCCCCTGCCAGTAGAGGGGGGCTGGAGCTACAGGTCCAGCACCAACCCCCTGCCAGTAGAGGGGGGCTGGAGCTACAGGTCCAGCACCAACCCCCTGCCAGTAGAGGGGGGCTGGAGCTACAGGTCAAGCACCAACCCCCTGCCAGTAGAGGGGGGCTGGAGCTACAGGTCAAGCACCAACCACCTGCCAGTAGAGGTGGGCTGGAGCTACAGGGCCAGCACCAACCCCCTGCCAGTAAAGGGGGGCTGGAGCTACAGGTCCAGCACCAACCCCCTGCCAGTAGAGGGGGGCTGGAGCTACAGGTCAAGCACCAACCCCCTGCCAGTAGAGGGGGGGCTGGAGCTACAGGTCCAGCACCAACCCCCTGCCAGTAGAGGGGGGCTGGAGCTACAGGTCCAGCACCAACCCCCTTCCAGTAGAGAGGGGCAGGAGCTACAGGTCCAGCAGCAACCCCCTGAAATTAGAGGGGGGGCTAGAGCTAAAGGTCCAGCACCAACCCCCTGCCAGTAGAGGGGGGGCGGGAGCTACAGGTCCAGCACCAACCCCCTGCCAGTAGAGGGGTGCTGGAGCTACAGGTCCAGCACCAACCCCCCCTGCCAGTAGAGGGGGGCTGGAGCTACAGGTCCAGCACCAACCCCCTACCAGTAGAGGGGACTGGAGCTACAGGTCCAGCATTAACCTCCCCCCCCTGCCAGAAGAGGGGGGGCTGGAGCTACAGGTCCGGCACCAACCCCCTGCCAGAAGAGGGGGGCTGGAGCTACAGGTCCGGCACCAACCCCCTGCCAGTAGAGGGGGCTGGAGCTACAGGTCCAGCACCAACCCCTGCTAGGAGAAGGGGGCTGGAAATACAGGTCCAGCACCAACCCCCTGCCAGGAGAAGGGGGGCTGGAGCTACAAGTCCAGCACCAACCCCCTGCCAGAAGAGGGGGGCTGGAGCTACAGGTCCAGTACCAACCCCCTGCCAGTAGAGGGGCTGGAGCTACAGGTCCAGCACCAACCCCCTGCAAGGAGAACGAGGCTGGAGCTACAGTTCCAGCACTAACCCCCCCCCTGCCAGTAGAGGGGGGCTGGAGCTACAGGTCCAGCACCAACCCCCTGCCAGGAGAAGGGGGCTGGAGCTACAGGTCCAGCACCAACCACCTGCTAGTAGAGGGGGGCTGGAGCTACTGGTCCAGAAGCAACCCGCTGCCAGTAGAGGGGGCTGGAGCTATAGGTCAAGCACCAACCCCCTGCCAGTAGAGGGGGGCTGGAGCTACAGGTCAAGCACCAACCCCCTGCCAGTAGAGGGGGGCTGGAGCTACAGGTCCAGCACCAACCCCCTGCCAGTAGAGGGGGGCTGGAGCAACTGGTCCAGCACCAACCCCCTTCCGGTAGAGAGGGGCAGGAGCTACAGGTCCAGCAGCAACCACCTGAAATTAGAGGGGGGGGCTAGAGCTAAAGGTCCAGCACCAACCCCCTGCCAGTAGAGGGGGGCGGGAGCTACAGGTCCAGCACCAACCCCCTGCCAGTAGAGGGGTGCTGGAGCTACAGGTCCAGCACCAACCCCCCCTACCAGTAGAGGGGGCTGGAGCTACAGGTCCAGCATTAACCTCCCCCCCCCTGCCAGAAGAGGGGGGGCTGGAGCTACAGGTCCGGCACCAACCCCCTGCCAGAAGAGGGGGGGCTGGAGCTACAGGTCCGGCACCAACCCCCTGCCAGTAGAGGGGGCTGGAGCTACAGGTCCAGCACCAACCCCTGCTAGGAGAAGGGGGCTGGAGCTACAGGTCCAGCACCAACCCCCTGCCAGGAGAAGGGGGGCTGGAGCTACAAGTCCAGCACCAACCCCCTGCCAGAAGTGGGGGGCTGGAGCCTCAGGTCCAGTACCAACCCCCTGCTAGTAGAGGGGGGCTGGAGTTACAGGTCCAGCACCAACCCCCTGCCAGTAGAGGGGGGCTGGAGCTACAGGTCCAGCACCAACCCCCTGCTAGTAGAGGGGGGCTGGAGCTACAGGTCCAGCACCAACCCCCTGCTAGTAGAGGGGGGGGGGGCTGGAGCTACAGGTCCATCACCACTCCCTGCCAGTAGAGGGGGCTGGAGCTACAGGTTCAATACCATTCCCCCCCTGCCAGTAGAGGGGAGCTGGAGCTACAGGTCCAGCACTAAACCCCTGCCAGTAAAAGGTGGGCTGGAGATACAGGTCCAGCACCAACGCCGTGCCAGTAGAGGGGGGGGGGGGGGGCTGGAGCTACAGGTCCATCACCATCCCCCCTGCCAGTAGAGGGGGGCTGGAGCTACAGGTCAAGCACCAACCCCCTGCCAGTAGAGGGGGGCTGGAGCTACAGGTCCAGCACCAACCCCCTGCCAGTAGAGGGGGGCTGGAGCTACAGGTCCAGCACCAACCCCCTGCCAGTAGAGGGGGGCTGGAGCTACAGGTCAAGCACCAACCCCCTGCCAGTAGAGGGGGGCTGGAGCTACAGGTCAAGCACCAACCACCTGCCAGTAGAGGGGGGCTAGAGCTAAAGGTCCAGCACCAACCCCCTGCCAGTAGAGGGGGGCGGGAGCTACAGGTCCAGCACCAACCCCCTGCCAGTAGAGGGGTGCTGGAGCTACAGGTCCAGCACCAACCCCCCCTACCAGTAGAGGGGGCTGGAGCTACAGGTCCAGCATTAACCTCCCCCCCCCCTGCCAGAAGAGGGGGGGCTGGAGCTACAGGTCCGGCACCAACCCCCTGCCAGAAGAGGGGGGGCTGGAGCTACAGGTCCGGCACCAACCCCCTGCCAGTAGAGGGGGCTGGAGCTACAGGTCCAGCACCAACCCCTGCTAGGAGAAGGGGGCTGGAGCTACAGGTCCAGCACCAACCCCCTGCCAGGAGAAGGGGGGCTGGAGCTACAAGTCCAGCACCAACCCCCTGCCAGAAGTGGGGGGCTGGAGCTACAGGTCCAGTACCAACCCCCTGCCAGTAGAGGGGGGCTGGAGCTACAGGTCCAGCACCAACCCCCTGCTAGTAGAGGGGGGCTGGAGCTACAGGTCCAGCACCAACCCCCTGCTAGTAGAGGGGGGCTGGAGCTACAGGTCCAGCACCAACCCCCTGCTAGTAGAGGGGGGCTGGAGCTACAGGTCCAGAAGCAACCCGCTGCCAGTGGAGGAGGGAAGGCTGGAGCTACAGGTCCAGCACCAACTCCCTGCCAGTAGAGAGGGGCTGGAGCTACAGGTCCAGCACCAACTCCCTGCCAGTAGAGGGGGGCTGGAGCTACAAGTCCAGCACCAACTCCCTGCCAGTAGAGGGGTGCTGGAGCTACAAGTCCAGCACCAACGCTCTGCCTGTAGGGGGGCGGGAGCTACAGGTCCGGCACCAACCCCCTGCCAGTAGAGGGGGGCTGGAGCTACAGGTCCAGCACCAACCCCCTGCCAGTAGTGGGGGGGGGGGACTGGAGCTTTAGGTCCAGCACACACCCCCCACCTCTTTCAGAGGGGGGCAGGGGGCTGGAGCTACAGGTCCAGCACCAACCCCCCCCCCCATTCCTTTACAGGGGGGTAGGGGGCTGGAGCTACAGGTCCAGCACCAACCCACTGCCAGTAGAGGGGGGCTGGAGCTACAGGTCCAGCACCAACCCACTGCCAGTAGAGGGGGGCTGGAGCTACAGGTCCAGCACGATCCCCCTTGCCAGTAGAAAGGAGGGGCTGGAGCTACAGGTCCAGCACCAACCCTCTGCCAGTAGAGTGGGGCGTGAGCTACAGGTCCAGCACGATCCCCCTGCCAGTAGAGGGTAGGGGCAGGTCCAGCACCAACCCCCTGACAGTAGATTGGCGATGGTTATCTTGAGGTTATCTTGAGATGATTTCGGGGCTTTCGTGTCCCCGCGGCCCGGTCCTCGACCAGGCCTCCACCCCCAGGAAGCAGCCCGTGACAGCTGACTAACACCCAGGTACCTATTTTACTGGTAGTTAACAGGGGCATAGGGTGAAAGAAACTGTGCTCATTGTTTCTCGCCGGCGCCTGGGATCGAACCCAGGACCACAGGATCACAAGTCCAGCGTGCTGTCCGCTCGGCCGACTGGCTCCCTACAGATCCAGCACCAACTCCCTGCCAGTAGAGGGGGGCTGGAGCTACATTCCAGCACGATCCCCCTGCCAGTAGAGGGTAGGGGCTGGAGCTACAGGTCCAGCACCAACCCCCTGCCAGTAGAAGGGGGCTGGAGCTTCAGGTCCAGCACCAACCCCTTGCCAGTAGAGGGGGGCTTTAGCTACAGGTCCAGCACCAACCCCCTGCAAGGAGAAGGGGGCTGGAGCTACAGGTCCAGCACCAAGCCCCTGCAAGGAGAACGAGGCTGGAGCTACAGGTCCAGCACCAAGCCCCTGCCAGTAGAGTGGGGCTGGAGCTACAGTTCCAGCACTCTCCCCCCCCCCTCCCTGCCAGTAGAGGGGGGCTGGAGCTACAGGTCCGGCACCAACCCCCTGCCAGAAGAAGGGGGCTGGAGCTACAGGTCCAGCACCAACCCCCTGCTAGTAGAAGGGGGCTGGAGCTACAGGTCCAGCACCAACCCCCTGCTAGTAGAGGGGGGCTGGAGCTACAGGTCCAGAAGCAACCCGCTGCCATTGGAGGAGGGAAGGCTGGAGCTACAAGTCCAGCACCAACGCTCTGCCTGTAGGGGGGCGGGAGCTACAGGTCCGGCACCAACCCCCTTCCCCCCCCCCCCTTGCCAGTAGAGGGGGCGGGAGCTACAGGTTCAGCACCAACCCCCTGGCAGTAGAGGGGGGCTGGAGCTACAGGACCAGCACCAACCCCTGCTAGGAGAAGGGTGCTGGAGCTACAGGTCCAGCACCAACCCCCTGCCAGGAGAATGGGGCTGGAGCTACAGGTCCAGCACCAACCCCCTGCTAGGAGAAGGGGGCTGGAGCTACAGGTCCAGCACCAACCCCCTGCCAGTAAAGGGGCGCTGGAACTACAGGTCCAGCACTAACCCCCCTGCCAGTAGAGGGGGGGGGGGGTTGGAGCTACAGGTCGAGCACCAACCCCCCCTGCCAATAGAGGGAGCTGGAGCTGCAGGTCCAGCACCAACCCCCCCCCCCCCCTTCCTTTAGAGGGGGGGGGGCGGGGGGCTGGAGCTACAGGTCCTGCACCAACCCACAGCCAGTAGAGGGGGGCTGGAGCTACACGTCCAACACCAACCCCTCTGCCAGTAGAGGGAGGCTGGAGCTACAGGTCCAGCACCAAGCCCCTGCCAGTAGAGGGAGGCTGGAGCTACAGGTCCAGCACCAAGCCCCTGCCAGTAAAGGGAGGCTGGAGCTACAGGTCCAGCACCAACCCCCCTGCCAGTAGAGGGGGCTGGAGCTACAGGTCCAGCACCAACCCCCCTGCCAGTAGAGGGGGCTGGAGCTACAGGTCCATCACCAGCCCCCAGCCAGTAGAGGGGGGCTGAAGCTACAGGTCCAGCACCAACCCACTGCCAGTAGAGGGGGGCTTGAGCTACAGGTCCAGCACCAACCCACTGCCTGTAAAGGAGGGATGGAGCTACAGGTCCAGCACCAATCTCCTGCCATTAGAGGAGGGTTGAAGCTACAGGTTTGAAGGGTTGGAGGGTTGAAGCTACACCAACGCTTTGCCAATAGAGGTAGGCTGGAGCTACAGGTCCAGCACCAACCCCCTGCTAGTAGAGAGGAGCTGGAGCTACAGGTCCAGTACCAACCCCCTGCCAGTAGAGGGGGGCTGGAGCTACAGTTTAAGCACCAACCCCCTGCCAGAAGAGGGGGGGGGGGTTGGAGCTACAGGTCCAGCACCAATCTTCTGCCAGTAGAGGGGGGGCTGGAGCTCCAGGTCTAGCACCATTCCCCTGCCAGTAGAGGCGGGCTGGAGCTACAGGTCCAGCACCAACCCCCTTTCATTAGAGGGGGGCTAGAGTTACAAGTCCAGCACCAACCCCCTGCCAGTAGAGGGGGGCGGGAGCTACAGGTCCAGCACCAACCCCCTGCCAGGAGAAGGGGGCTGGAGCTACAGGTCCAGCACCAACCCCCTGCCAGTAGAGGGGAGCTGGAGCTACAGGTCTAGCACCAACCCCCTGCCAGTAGAGTGGGGCTGGAGCTACAGGTCCAGCACCAACCCCCTTCCCCCCCCCCCCTTGCCAGTAGAGGGGGCGGGAGCTACAGGTTCAGCACCAACCCCCTGGCAGAAGAGGGGGGCTGGAGCTACAGGTCCAGCACCAATTCCCCTGCCAGTAGAGAGGGGTGGGAGCTACAGGTCCAGCACCAACCCCCTGCCAGGAGAAGGGGGGATGGAGCTACAGGTCCAGCACCAACCCCCTACTAGTAGAAGGGGGCTGGAGCTACAGGTCCAGCACCAATCCCCTGCCTCTAAAGGAGGGATGGAGCTACAGGTCCAGCACCAACCCCCTGCCAGGAGAAGGGGGGATGGAGCTACAGGTCCAGCACCAACCCCCTACTAGTAGAAGGGGGCTGGAGCTACAGGTCCAGCACCAACCCCCTGCTAGTAGAGGGGGGCTGGAGCTACAGGTCCAGAAGCAACCTGCTGCCAGTGGAGGAGGGAAGGCTGGAGCTACAGGTCCAGCACCAACCCCCTGCCAGTAGAGGGGGGCTGGAGCTACAGGTCCAGCACCAACCCCCTGTCAGGAGAAGGGGGGAGGGAGCTACAGGTCCAGCACCAACCCCCTACTAGTAGAAGGGGGCTGGAGCTACAGGTCCAGCACCAACCCCCTGCTAGTAGAGGGGGGCTGGAGCTACAGGTCCAGAAGCAACCCGCTGCCAGTGGAGGAGGGAAGGCTGGAGCTACAGGTCCAGCACCAACTCCCTGCCAGTAGAGGGGTGCTGGAGCTACAAGTCCAGCACCAACGCTCTGCCTGTAGGGGGGCTGGAGCTACAGGTCCAGCACCAACCCCCTCTCATTAGAGGGGGGCTAGAGCTACAAGTCCAGCACCAACCCCCATGTAGAAGGGGGCGGGAGCTACAGGTCCAGCACCAACCCCCTTTCATTAGAGGGGGGCTAGAGCTACAAGTCCAGCACCAACCCCCTGCCAGTAGAGGGGGGCGGGAGCTACAGGTCCAGCACCAACCCCCTGCCAGGAGAAGGGGGCTGGAGCTACAGGTCCAGCACCAACCCCCTGCCAGTAGAGGGGAGCTGGAGCTGCAGGTCCAGCACCAGCCTCCTGCCAGTAGAGTTGGGCTGCAGCTACAGGTCCAGCACCAACCCCCTTCCCCCCCCCCCCCTTGCCAGTAGAGGGGGCGGGAGCTACAGGTTCAGCACCAACCCCCTGGCAGTAGAGGGGGGCTGGAGCTACAGGTCCAGCACCAACCCCTGCTAGGAGAAGGGGGCTGGAGCTACAGGTCCAGCACCAACCCCCTGCTAGTAGAGGGGGGGGGGCTGGAGCTACAGGACCAGCACCATCCTGCAGCCAGTAGAGGGGGGGCTGGAGCTACAGGTCCAGCACCAATTCCCCTGCCTGTAAAGGAGGGATGGAGCTACAGGTCTAGCACCAATCCCCTGCCTGTAAAGGAGGGATGGAGCTACAGGTCCAGCACCAACTTCCTGCCATTAGAGGAGGGTTGAAGCTACAGGTCCAGCACCACCGCCTTGCCAATAGAGGTAGGCTGGAGCTACAGGTCCAGCACCAACCTCCTGCCAATAGAGGTAGGCTGGAGCTACAGGTCCAGCACCAACCCTCTGCTAGTAAAGGGGTGCTGGAGCTACAGGTCCAGTACCAACCCCCTGCCAGTAGAGAGGTGCTGGAGCTACAAGTACAGCACCAACCCCCCCTGCCAGTAGAGAGGGGTTGGAGCTACAGGTCCAGCACCAATCCCCTACCAGTAGAGGGTGGCTGGAGCTACAGGTCCAGCATTAACCCCCCCCCCCCCCCGCCAGTAGAGAGGGGCTGGAGCTACAGGTTCAGCACCAACCCCCTGCTAGTAGAGGGGGCTGGAGCTACAGGTCCAGCACCAACCCCCCCTGCCAGTAGAGAGGGGTTGGAGCTACAGGTCCAGCACCAATCCCCTACCAGTAGAGGGTGGCTGGAGCTACAGTTCCAGCACCAACCCCCCACCCTGCCAGTAGAGAAGGAATGGAGCTACAGGTCCAGCACAAACCCCCTTCCAGTAGAGGGGGGCTGGAGCTACAGGTCCAGTACCAACCCCCTGCTAGTAGAGGGGGCTGGAGCTACAGGTCCAGCACTAACCCCCTGTCAGTAGGGGGGCAGGAGCTACAGGTCCAGCACCAACCCCCTGCCAGTAGAGGGGGGGCTGGAGCTACAGGTCCATCAACACCCCCCTGCCAGTAGAGGGGGGCTGGAGATACAGGTCCAGCACCAATCTCTGCCAGTAGAGGGAGGGCTGGAGCTACAGGTCCATCACCCCCCCCCCCCCGTGCCAGTAGAGGGGGCTGTAGCTACAGGTCCAGCACCAATCCCCTGCCAGTAGAGAGGGAGCTGGAGCTACAGGTACAACACCATTTTCTCTGTCAGTAGAGAGGGGGCTGGAGCTACAGGTCCATCAACACCCCACTGCCACTAGAGGGGGGGGGGGGTTGGAGCTACAGGTTCAGCACAAACCCTCTGCCAGTAGAGGAAGAATGGAGCTACAAGTCCAGCACCAACCCCCTGCCAGTAGAGGGGGGCTAGAGCTATAGGTCCAGCACCAACCCCCTGCCAGTAGAGGGGGGTTGGAGCTACAGGTCCAGCACCAACCCCCTGCCAGTAGAGGGGGGCTGGAGCTATAGGTCCAGCACCAACCCCCTGCCAGTAGAGGGGGGCTGGAGCTACAGGTCCAGCACCAACCCCACGTTGACAGTAGAGGGGGGCTGGAACTACAGGTCCAGAACCAACCCTCTTTCCAGTAGAGGGGGGGCTGGAGCTACAGGTCCAGCACCATCCCCCTGCCAGTAGAGGGGGGCTGGAGCTACAGGTCCAGCACCATCCCCCCTGCCAGTAGAGGGGGGCTGGAACTACAGGCCCAGCAAAAACCTCTGCCAGTTGAGGGGTCCTGGAGCTACAGGTCCATCAGCACCCCCTGCCAGGAGAGGGGGGCTGGAGCTACAGGTTCAGCACCGACCCCCTACTAGTAGAGGGGGCTGGAGCTACAGGTCGAGAACCAACCCCCTGCCAGTAGAGGGGGGGGGGCTGGAGCTACAGGTCCATCACCACTCCCTGCCAGTAGAGGGGGCTGGAGCTACAGGTTCAATACCATTCCCCCCCTGCCAGTAGAGGGGAGCTGGAGCTACAGGTCCAGCACTAAACCCCTGCCAGTAAAAGGTGGGCTGGAGATACAGGTCCAGCACCAACGCCGTGCCAGTAGAGGGGGGGGGCTGGAGCTACAGGTCCATCACCACTCCCTGCCAGTAGAGGGGGCTGGAGCTACAGGTTCAATACCATTCCCCCCCCTGCCAGTAGAGGGGAGCTGGAGCTACAGGTCCAGCACTAAACCCCTGCCAGTAAAAGGTGGGCTGGAGATACAGGTCCAGCACCAACGCCGTGCCAGTAGAGGGGGCTGGAGCTACATGTCCAACACCAATCCCCTCTGCCTGTTGAGGGGGTCGGGAGCTACAGATCCAGTACTATCCCCTTGCCAGTAGACGGGGGCTGGAGCTACAGGTCCTGCACCATTTACCCTGCCAGTAGAGAGGGGGCTGGAGCTACAGGTCCATTAACACCCCCCTACCAGTAGAGGGGGGAGGCAGGAGCTACAGGTCCAGCACCAACCCCCTGCCAGTAGCGGGGGGCCTGGAGCTACAGGTCCAGCACCATTTTCCCTGCCAGTAGAGAGGGGGCTGGAGCTACAGGTCCATCAACACCCCCCTACCAGTAGAAGGGGGCTGGAACTACAGGTCCAGAACCAACCCCCTGCCAGTAAACGGGGCTTTAGCTACAGGTCCAGCACCAACCCCCTGCCAGTAGAGGGGGGCTGGAACTACAGGTCCAGAACCAACCCTCTTGCCAGTAGAGGGGGGGCTGGAGCTACAGGTCCAGTACCAACTCCTTGCCAGTAGAGGGGGGCTGGAGCTACAGGTCCAGCACCAACTCCTGGCCACTAGAGGGTGGCTAGAGCTACAGGTCCAGCACCATCCCCCCTGGCAGTAGAGGAGGAATGGAGCTACAAGTCCAGCACCAACCCCCCTGCCAGTAGAGGGGGGCTGCAGCTACAGGTCCAGCACCAACCCTCTGCAAGTAGAGGGGGGCTAGAACTACAGGTCCAGAACCAACCCTCTTGCCAGTAGAGGGGGGGGCTGGAGCTACAGGTCCAGTACCAACTCCTTGCTAGTAGAGGGGGGCTGGAGCTACAGGTCCAGCACCAACTCCTGGCCACTAGAGGGTGGCTAGAGCTACAGGTCCAGCACCAACCCCCTGCCAGTAGAGGAGGAATGGAGCTACAAGTCCAGCACCAACCCCGCTGCCAGTAGAGGGGGGCTGCAGCTACAGGTCCAGCACCAACCCCCTGCCAGTAGAGGGAGGCTGGAGCTACAGGTCCAGCACCAACCCCCTGCCAGTAGAGGGGGGCTGGAACTACAGGTCCAGCACCAACCCCACGTTACCAGTAGAGGGGTGCTGGAACTACAGGTCCAGAACCAACCCTCTTGCCAGTAGAGGGGGGGCTGGAGCTACAGGTCCAGCACCAACTCCTGGCCACTAGAGGGTGCCTGGAGCTACAGGTCCAGCACCATCCCCCCTGCCAGTAGAGGGGGGCTGGAGCTACAGGTCCAGCACCATCCCCCCTGCCAGGAGAGGGGGGCTGGAGCTACAGGGTGAGAACCAACCCCCTGCCAGTAGAGGGGGAAGGCTGGAGCTACAGGTCCAGGACCAACCCCCCTTCCAGTAGAAAGGAGCTGGAGCTACAGGTCCAGCACCAACCCCCTGCCAGTAGAGGGGGGCTGGAGCTACAGGTCCAGAATCAACCCCCTGCCAGTAGAGGGCGGCTTGAGCTTCAGGTCCAGCACCAATCCCCCCTGCCAGTTGAGGGGGGCTTGAGCTACAGGTCCAGGAGCAATCCCTCTTCCAGTAGAAAGGGGCTGGAGCTGCAAGTCCAGCACCAACTCCCTGCTAGTAGAAGGGGGCTGGAGCTACAGGTCCAGCACCAATCCCCCCTGCCAGTTGAGGGGGGCTTGAGCTACAGGTCTAGTACCATCCCCTTGCCAGTAGAGGAGGGCTGGAACTACAGGTCCAGCACCAACCCCGTACCAGTAGAGGGGGGCTGGAGCTACAGGTCCGGCACGAACCCCCTTCCAGTAGAGGGGGGCTGGAGCTACAGGTCCAGCACCAACCCCCCTGGCAGTAGAGTGGAGCTGGAGCTACAGGTCCAGCACTAACCCCCTTGTAGTAGAGGGGGGGGGGGGTGGACCTACAGGTCCAGCACCAACCCCTTTCCAGTAGAGGGGGAGTTGGAGCTACAGGTTCAGCAACAACCCCATGCCAGTAGAGTGGGGCTGGAGCTACAGGTCCAGCACGATCCCCCTGCCAGTAGAGGGTAGGGGCAGGTCCAGCACCAACCCCCTGACAGTAGATTGGCGATGGTTATCTTGAGGTTATCTTGAGATGATTTCGGGGCTTTAGTGTCCCCGCGGCCCGGTCCTCGACCAAGCCTCCACCCCCAGGAAGCAGCCCGTGACAGCTGACTAACACCCAGGTACCTATTTTACTGGTAGTTAACAGGGGCATAGGGTGAAAGAAACTGTGCCCATTGTTTCTCGCCGGCGCCTGGGATCGAACCCAGGACCACAGGATCACAAGTCCAGCGTGCTGTCCGCTCGGCCGACCGGCTCTCTACAGGTCCAGCACCAACTCCCTGCCAGTAGAGGGGGGCTGGAGCTACATTCCAGCACGATCCCCCTGCCAGTAGAGGGTAGGGGCTGGAGCTACAGGTCCAGCACCAACCCCCTGCCAGTAGAGGGGGGCTGGAGCTTCAGGTCCAGCACCAACCCCTTGCCAGTAGAGGGGGGCTTTAGCTACAGGTCCAGCACCAACCCCCTGCAAGGAGAAGGGGGCTGGAGCTACAGGTCCAACACCAAGCCCCTGCAAGGAGAACGAGGCTGGAGCTACAGGTCCAGCACCAAGCCCCTGCCAGTAGAGTGGGGCTGGAGC
This sequence comes from Procambarus clarkii, assembly GCF_040958095.1. Classification (NCBI taxonomy): domain Eukaryota; kingdom Metazoa; phylum Arthropoda; class Malacostraca; order Decapoda; family Cambaridae; genus Procambarus; species Procambarus clarkii. The sequence continues at coordinate 39,976,599 of NC_091184.1, forward strand.
TACAGGTCCGGCACCAACCCCCTGCTAGTAGAAGGGGGCTGGAGCTACAGATCCAGCACCAACCCCCTGCTAGTAGAGGGGGGCTGGAGCTACAGGTCCAGAAGCAACCCGCTGCGAGTGGAGGAGGGAAGGCTGGAGCTACAGGTCCAGCACCAACTCCCTGCCAGGAGAATGGGGCTGCAGCTACAGGTCCAGCACCAACCCCTGCTAGGAGAAGGGGGCTGGAGCTACAGGTTTAGCACCAACCCCCCTGCCAGTAGAGGGGGGCTGGAACTACAGGTCCAGCACTAACCCCCCTGCCAGTAGAGGGGTGGGGGTTGGAGCTACAGGTCCAGCACCAACCCCCCCTGCCAATAGAGGGAGCTGGAGCTGCAGGTCCAGCACCAACCCCCCCTCCCTTCCTTTAGAGGGGGGGGGGCGGGGGGCTGGAGCTACAGGACCTGCACCAACCCACTGCCAGTAGAGGGGGGCTGGAGCTACAGGTCCAACACCAACCCCCTGCCAGTAGAGGGGGCTTTAGCTACAGGTCCAGCACCAACCCCCTGCCAGTAGAGGGACGCTGGAGCTACAGGTCCAGCACCAAGCCCCTGCCAGTAGAGGGAGGCTGGAGCTACAGGTCCAGCACCAACCCCCCTGCCAGTAGAGGGGGCTGGAGCTACAGGTCCAGCACCAACCCCCCTGCCAGTAGAGGGGGCTGGAGCTACAGGTCCACCACCAACCCCCAGCCAGTAGAGGGGGGCTGAAGCTACAGGTCCAGCACCAACCCACTGCCAGTAGAAGGGGGCTTGAGCTACAGGTCCAGCACCAACCCCCTGCCAGTAGAGGGGGGCTTGAGCTACAGGTCCAGCACCAACCCCCTGCCTGTAAAGGAGGGATGGAGCTACTGGTCCAGCACCAACCTCCTGTTATTAGAGGAGGGTTGAAGCTACAGGTTTGAAGGGTTGGAGGGTTGAAGCTACACCAACGCCTTGCCAATAGAGGTAGGCTGGAGCTACAGGTCCAGCACCAACCCCCTGCCAGTAGAGGGGCTGGAGCTACAAGTCAAGCACTAACGCTCTGCCTGTAGTGGGGCGGGAGCTACAGGTCCGGCACCAACCCCCTGCCAGAAGAGGGGGGCTGGAGCTACAGGTTAAGCACCAACCCCCTGCCAGAAGAGGTTGGGGGGGGTTGGAGCTACAGGTCCAGCACCAATCTTCTGCCAGTAGAGGGGGGCTGAAGTTCCAGGTCCAGCACCAACCCCCGTTCAGTAAAGCAGGGCTAGAGCTACAAGTCCAGCACCAACCCCCTGCCAGTAGAGGGGGGCGGGAGCTACAGGTCCAGCACCAACCCCCTGCCAGGAGAAGGGGGCTGGAGCTACAGGTCCAGCACCAACCCCCTGCCAGTAGAGGGGAGCTGGAGCTACAGGTCCAGCACCACCCTCCTGCCAGTAGAGTTGGGCTGGAGCTACAGGTCCAGCACCAACCCCCTTCCCCCCCCCCCCTTGCCAGTAGAGGGGGCGGGAGCTACAGGTTCAGCACCAACCCCCTGGCAGTAGAGGGGGGCTGGAGCTACAGGTCCAGCACCAACCCCTGCTAGGAGAAGGGGGCTGGAGCTACAGGTCCAGCACCAACCCCCTGCTAGTAGAGGGGGGGGGGGCTGGAGCTACAGGACCAGCACCATCCTGCAGCCAGTAGAGGGGGGCTGGAGCTGCAGGTCCAGCACCAACCTCCTGCCATTAGAGGTAGGCTGGAGCTACAGGTCCAGCACCAACCCTCTGCTAGTAGAGGGGTGCTGGAGCTACAGGTCCAGTACCAACCCCCTGCCAGTAGAGGGGTGCTGGAGCTACAAGTACAGCACCAACCCATCCTGCCAGTAGAGAGGGGTTGGAGCTACAGGTCCAGCACCAATCCCCTACCAGTAGAGGGTGGCTGGAGCTACAGGTCCAGCATTAACCTCCCCCCCCCCCCGCCAGTAGAGGGGGGCTGGAGCTACAGGTTCAGCACCAACCCCCTGCTAGTAGAGGGGGCTGGAGCTACAGGTCCAGCACCAACCCCCCCTGCCAGTAGAGAGGGGTTGGAGCTACAGGTCCAGCACCAATCCCCTACCAGTAGAGGGTGGCTGGAGCTACAGGTCCAGCATTAACCTTCCCCCCCCCCCCTGCCAGGAGAAGCGGGCTGGACCTACAGGTCCAGCACCAACCCCCTGCTAGTAGAGCGGGCTGGAGCTACAGGTCCAGCACCAACCCCCTGCCAGTAGAGGGGGCTGGAGCTACAGCTACAGATCCACCACCAACCCCCTGCCAGTATAAGGGGGGCTTGAGCTACAGGTCCACCACCAACCCCCTGCCAGTAGAGTGGGGGGGGGGGGTTGGAGCTACAGGTCCAGCACCAACCCCTGCCAGTAGTGGAAGGAGGGGGGTCTGGAGCTACAGGTCCAACACCAACCCCCTGCCAGTAGAGGGGGGCTGGAGCTACAGGTCCAGCACTAACCCCCTGCTAGTAGAGGAGGGCTGGAACTACAGGTCCAGCACTAACCCCCTTGTAGTAGAGGGGGGGGGGGGCTCAAGATGCAGGCCCAGTACCACCCCTGGCTAGTAGAGCGGGGGGGGGGGGGTGGAGCTACAGGTCCAGCACCAACCCCCTTCCAGTAGAGGGGGGGTTGGAGCTACAGGTTCAGCAACAACCCCATGCCAGTAGAGGGGGGCTGGAGCTACAGGTCTAGCACCAACCCCCTGCCAGTAGAGGGGGGGCTGGATAATGAGGCTGACACTGTCCACAGGTGATAAAGGGCTGACACTATCCACAGGTAATAATGGGGCTGACACTGACCACAGGTGATAATGGGGCTGACACTGACCACAGGTGATAATGGGGCTGACACTGTCCACAGGTGATAATGGGGCTGACACTGTCCACAGGTGATAATGGGCCTGACACTGTCCACAGGTGATAATGGGGCTGACACTGACCACAGGTGATAATGGGGCTGACACTGACCACAGGTGATAATGGGGCTGACACTGTCCACAGGTTGAGGACCTCCGCAGGATGAGGGAGCCCGTCAAGAGGCTGGTGGAGGCTGGCCGGGTGTTGGCCGTCCAGGAAGACCAAGATGGCCGCCGCTCCGCCAGGATAACTCTACAAGACGGACTGCTGTACCTCCACCCACTCCTGCGTCAGCCCACGCCCGCCCACGCCCACACCCTCCAGGTTACTTTATTACACCCACTAGTCTTACTGACATTACTGACTACTGAGTTTTGATAACTAATATGATAACATTTTGTTATACAGTTATCAGCATGATTTATTTCATTTTCTGCAGGAGAGTGAGGTTGTGGGCGTGCTGGACCCCTCCTGCACCCTGGTGTTCCTTGACCTCGGGTGGACGGGGTCAACAAGAGGGCGGGTCACCATCCGGCTGACCCCTGACACTCCGCTGGCCAGACAGTTTGTGTTGTTGTGTACGGGCCAGCGGGGCCACACCTACCGCAACACTAAACTGTTGGGGGTGTGGGGCAAGGGTCAGCCTGGGGAGTGGGTGGAGGGTGGAGACTACGAGAGTAATGATGGTGAGGGAGGAGCCCCACTGCTGCCTGACCTCAAGGGGCAGTACCGGGAGTTAGGCCGGGCAGGAGCTGTGTTGTGCTGGGGTGTGCCGGGGGGTCCCATGAGTGCCCAGTTCGGCATCACCACCAGGGACCGCCCGGGTGGTGGCCAGTGGGTAAATGTCTTCGGTGATGTGGTGAGCGGCCTGGATGTGGTGAGGGCAGCAGTCAACCACAGTGACATTACGGAGGTGACTGTGGTGGACTGTGGTGTTGTGCTGCCACTCTAGTTCACAGTACCATCACCATCACTACTGTGGTGTTGTGCTGCCACTCTACTTCATTGTACCACCACCATCACTACTGTGGTGTTGTGCTGCCACTCTAGTTCATTGTACCACCACCATCACTACTGTGGTGTTGTGCTGCCACTCTAGTTCACTGTATCACCACCATCACTAATGTGGTGTTGTGCTGCCACTCTAGTTCACTGTACCATCACCATCACTACTGTGGTGTTGTGCTGCCACTCTAGTTCACTGTACCACCACCATCACTACTGTGGTGTTGTGCTGCCACTCTAGTTCACTGTACCACCACCATCACTATTGTGGTGTTATGTTGCCACTCTAGTTCACTGTACCATCACCATCACTACTGTGGTGTTGTGCTGCCACTCTAGTTCATTGTACCACTACCATCACTGCTGTGGTGTTGTGTTAGTCCTGGGGCCCTCAACCGTTCCTGGTATGGGAGCCACCATGCCCCGTCTGGCTTGCTGTGTTAGTCCTGGGGCCCTCAACCGTTCCTGGTATGGGAGCCACCATGCCACGTCTGGCTTGCTGTGTTAGTCCTGGGGCCCTCAACCGTTCCTGGTATGGGAGCCACCATGCCCCGTCTGGCTTGCTGTGTTAGTCCTGGGGCCCTCAACCGTTCCTGGTATGGGAGCCACCATGCCCCGTCTGGCTTGCTGTGTTAGTCCTGGGGCCCTCAACCGTTCCTGGTATGGGAGCCACCATGCCTCGTCTGGCTTGCTGTGTTAGTCCTGGGGCCCTCAACCGTTCCTGGTATGGGAGCCACCATGCCCCGTCTGGCTTGCTGTGATAGTCCTGGGGCCCTCAACCGTTCCTGGTATGGGAGCCACCATGCCCCGTCTGGCTTGCTGTGTTAGTCCTGGGGCCCTCAACCGTTCCTGGTATGGGAGCCACCATGCCTCGTCTGGCTTGCTGTGTTAGTCTTGGGGCCCTCAACCGTTCCTGGTATGGGAGCCGCCTTGCCCCGTCTGGCTTGCTGTGTTAGTCCTGGGGCCCTCAACCGTTCCTGGTATGGGAGCCACCATGCCCCGTCTGGCTTACTGTATAAGTCCTGGGGCCCTCAACCGTTCCTGGTATGGGAGCCACCTTGCCCCGTCTGGCTTGCTGTGTTAGTCCTGGGGCCCTCAACCGTTCCTGGTATGGGAGCCACCATGCCCCGTCTGGCTTGCTGTGTTAGTCCTGGGGCCCTCAACCGTTCCTGGTGTGGGAGCCACCATGCCTCGTCTGGCTTGCTGTGTTAGTCCTGGGGCCCTCAACCGTTCCTGGTATGGGAGCCACCATGCCCCGTCTGGCTTGCTGTGTTAGTCCTGGGGCCCTCAACCGTTCCTGGTATGTGAACCACCATGCCCCGTCTGGCTTGCTGTGTTAGTCCTGGGGCCCTCAACCGTTCCTGGTATGGGAGCCACCATGCCCCGTCTGGCTTGCTGTGTTAGTCCTGGGGCCCTCAACCGTTCCTGGTATGGGAGCCACCTTGCCCCGTCTGGCTTGCTGTGTTAGTCCTGGGGCCCTCAACCGTTCCTGGTATGGGAGCCACCATGCCCTGTCTGGCTTGCTGTGTTAGTCCTGGGGCCCTCAACCGTTCCTGGTATGGGAGCCGCCATGCCTTGTCTGGCTTGCTGTGTTAGTCCTTGGGCCCTCAACCGTTCCTGGTATGGGAGCCACCATGCCCCGTCTGGCTTGCTGTGTTAGTCCTGGGGCCCTCAACCGTTCCTGGTATGTGAACCACCATGCCCCGTCTGGCTTGCTGTGTTAGTCCTGGGGCCCTCAACCGTTCCTGGTATGGGAGCCACCATGCCCCATCTGGCTTGATGTGTTAGTCCTGGGGCCCTCAACCGTTCCTGGTATGGGAGCCACCATGCCCCGTCTGGCTTGCTGTGTTTGTCCTGGGGCTAACGATTAATATTCAAAGTGAGTCATCCTCCAAGAATCTGAGAGCACTACAACTGACTGCCCCTGATCATCACACAACACTTGTAAAACACGACCAAGTCACCTAAATGTTCACTCACCGAGGACTGAGTCTAAGTTGAATAGAGAGGGGGGGGGGTCTGTAGATTGACAGAGACTGTCTCGCCCCTGCCGGCCGACAGCCTCCCTGCTAGGGACGTCTTCTCTGCTCTGCTGGCTCGTCTGCTGTTCTCTTAATGCTCAATCCTCTCGAATCGGTAGTTCTCAGAGTATTTATTGGGGAACCTAGTAGCTAACTCCGCCCACAAGTAGATAGCCTCCGGCTTTCTACCAAGCCACTCCTTAAACGTCGGCAAGTTTGAAGGCTACCAGGCTCCACTTAAGAGATTAGTAGAAGTAAGGTGAAATTCGCATGATCTGACCTCAGGTCACTTGGGGTCATTAACTCTTAGACGTGTGACTTTCCGGTGGACAAACTGGCGCCTTCTCTAATCCCTGTCTGTGACTCATGTACTCTATGTATGTATTAAACTAAACCAAACACTTTTACAGTGTTACATCTCCCCTTCTCCTCGAAATAAAGTTTTTGCAACACTGCTAAAGCAAGCTAGCTGTGTGCAACAACTTTATTAACGAAAAAAAAATACATCCTAGCTAAACAAATATACATCATCCTACTCTAAAAAAATGAAATATGTAGACAGACGTCCATTGTCTCTGGCTGGGCGACGTCACTGCTTGGTCTTGTAGATAATCCTGTACCACATTTCTTCAACACAACTGCCTCCGTCGCTTCTCCGTCGTTAACGCACAACAACCCTTGGTCAACCATGAAAGCCGTTACTACTTGAACTGCGCACAGGACCGTGGAATTCGGTTGTCCCAGCTGATCTGTAATTGGCCCTACGTCAGTCACCATGAGAGACGTATATTGGGGTTCTTCACAGCTATAGGGACTACAAGTTTCGAGACCTTCATATAGTTGCCAACAGTAGAAATCCCATCCTACTCTTCTTCCTCCCTGTTGCTCCAGCACGCCTCCTTCAGAGAGCTACTTCTGACAGCCACATCAAGTCCGCATGACACAGGAAGAATCACTCAACAGAGCAACATGCTTGCAGGAGGGGGGGCCAGTTAAGGCAAACGATCCTGTCTTGCAATTACGCTCCATGCAATGATGCTGACACCAGCAAGGGACACTAGGCATCGTGTCTCACTCAGCTTGGTCTTATCTTCTTCTTCTTTCTTCTCTCTTCTTTCTTCTTTCTTCTTTCTTCTTTCTTCTCTCTTCCTTCTTCTCTCTTCTTTTTTCTTTCTTCTCTCTTCCTCCTCCCATGGGTCTTTGACAAGCGACCTGGGGTCCATTGGGGTCTGTCCGTCCTGGGGTCCATCCTGGGTACACCGATGTTGGTGGGACAGACTGGAGTCGTTGTTGCTCCTCTTCCATCTTTACTGGGTCGTCTGGGGTTGTCTGTAGAACGACCTGGGGTCCAGTCCGTCTTGGGGTCCGTCCGTCCTGGGGTCCACTGGGTAGACCAATGTTGACCGACCGAGAGGGCTGCATCTTGGGGTCCCCGGGGTGGTGGTGGTGGAACCATGACCTCCCGGCAGGGGCTGGTCGTGGTGGTGGTGAGGAACGCCCCTGAGTGTGGTACCCAGCAGCCGTCTCCTTCTTCTGTATGTGCGTCTCTCCTCTCTTCTTGCTCCCACCCCCCTCCCCTTCCGGCCCGTTGGCGTCGTGAGGGGGCTTGGTGGACGGCTGCCGGAGTGTGATGCTCCGTTGGGCGGTCCTCTGTCCTTTTCTGGCCTTGCACTCCTGCTGCTGTCTTCTCCAATTGTGCCGGATCGCTTTTCCTTTTCCTTATGTTTCGTTTTTCTCCCCCCTCTTCTCCTATCTGCTTGTCGTTTCCTGCCGACCTTTTGCTTGTTTTGGATTCTTTCTTTGGACTTCTTCTATTTTGACGCCCGGGTGCTTGAGGAGGCATACTCTTGCACCCGTAGAACTGTAGTACCCGACGTCTCGAGCGAGGGGAACCTTTTATTGTCAATCCCCCTTTCGTCGCTGAACCCGATCTCGACGGACTGACGGTTCTTAAGGTGGCGTTTGTGGGGCGTATACTCATGACGCACCCCTAGGGGGCCCCGGCATGATCAGCGATAGCTTCCTGTTGGGTGTCCTGCCTCTAATTGTGGCTCCATGGTGGGTATGGGGGCACATTCGTGGATGAATTTGTCACTTTTCGTCTCTATGTCGTTGAATGTTTCCGTTGTACCCTCTCAGGCTCGTGGGGTGGGCGACCAAGCCCCCGAGTCGGCCTGTATTGGAAGACCAGGCTCTGTAGCTCCCGCTGCGTTGGGCCCCGACCTTGCTCCTCCTTTGACCGCCCCGACTTCTTCCCCCAGCTCCCCTCCCTCCTCTGAGGTTGGGTCGAGCCTCCAGCCCCCGGTGGTGACCACTTCGTCCCCTGGTGTGGCTAAGTCTTTCGTTGTGACTACTGCGCCTTTTGACCCCTCTCTCTCTAGGGGTTCTCAACGCCGTTCGCGCCCCAACCGCACTCGCTCGATTCCTTCCCGTGCTGATGCGTATCAGGCCTTGTTTGGTCCTGCTTCATGGGCCAAATATTTTGATCTCCTCCCTCTTGATTCTGCGCCTCCTGACGATTTCTCCCTCCATCGGCATCTTGTAGATTCCGTGGATGCGTGTGTTACTTTCAACCCCACTCGTCTCGGTACACGTGTCGTTGCTGCTCCTTCTCAGGATGCGGCTTCCCGCTTGGCTGCCTTATCTTGCCTTGGCGAGATCCCTGTTCGGGTCTCCAAGAACGTTCAGTTGAATTCCAGTGTTGGCACTATTCTCCTCCCACCCCATGTTGCAACCGGTGTTCGGAATCTGCAGGATTGCCACGATGATATTCGGCATATCCTTGATGCCCAAGGCCATTCTGTCCTCCAGGTTGACTCGTTTACTCGTCCCCCTCGTGGTCGTCGCCGTCAACCCCTTCGCGTTGTGAAGATCACCTTTGATGGTAGGACCCTTCCATCCTCTGTCATTCTTGCTGGTGCTAGGTGCTCTGTCCAGGAGTATATTCCTTCTCCTCGACTTTGTAATAAGTGCTGGAGGTTTGGGCATGGTGCCCTCCGCTGCTCTGGGGCTGTCTCTCTCTGTCCTTTGTGTGGGAGTGAAGGTCACTCTAAGTCGGAGTGCACTTCTTCCCAAGCTCGCTGCCTCAACTGCGGTGAGGCCCATCCTACGTTCTCCCGTGCCTGTGTCCATTACAAGCTTGAGGCGGCCGTCCTTAACCTGAAGCACCGGGAGCGTTTGTCTTTTCCTGAGGCGAGGCGCCAGGTTCGCCGGCTCCCGCCTTATACTAACATCTCTTATGCTCGCGTGTTGCGCTCTTCCTCTCCTCGTCCTTCCCCCCTTCCTCAGACTCTCAACCGTTTCCGGGCCTTGGACCCTGATACGCCCACTGCCCCCTCCTCTGTTCCTTTGAGTTCTTTCCCGAGGGGTCCCCCTCCTGGTCCTCTGTCTGGGGTTCCCCTTCTTTCGACCCGGTCTGTAATGTCTCCTGTGTCTTCTTCCTCGTCCCCCTCCGATCCTCCTTCCCATCCTCTTCCTCCATCTATCGGCTCTCCCCGCCGCCTGTCGGTGCAGGCGGATGTCCATCGCTCTCCTAACGGCCGTCGTGTGTGCTCTCGTTCGGCTTCTCCTGTTGAGACACTGGAATCCGTTGCCCGGTATGTAGTTGCTGGGACACCTGTCTCTTTAAGTCAGAAGCGTAAGCCTGGCTCCTCTCCTTCCTCTTCCCCGGCGGGTAAGAAGGCTTCGCTTTCTTCCTTAGCTCCTACTTCTGGCTCTGTTGCTCCTTCCCCTCCCGTTTCAGTGGTTGCGCCCCCTGTTCCTGCTATGGAGGTTTCTTTGGCCCCTGCTTCCCTTTCGGTTGCTGCTCTTGCTGGGGTGCGCTCCCCTCTTCCTACTCCCCCTCTTCCTACTGCTGTCCTTGACTGCTCCTCTCCGTTGTCTCCTCCTCTTCCTCCTCCTCCTCCGGACCCCGCCCGCCCACCTCTGATCTGTTCTCCCGTTTCCTTCCCTCCGTCTTTGCTCAGTTTACCCATGCCCCCTAACCCTGACTTTGCTGACCCTGATCCCGACCCTGATATTCTTTAACGTGCTCTGTTGCTCTTTCGCCTTTGTTTCTTCCTTGTTCTCTGTTTTTGTCCTTTCTCTTCCCGTCGTTGTCCATTCTTCAATGGAACGTTCGAGGTTATTATGCCAATTTCCTCGAACTCCAACTTCTGATTTCGCGGTTTTCGCCCCTTTGTGTCTGTCTCCAGGAGCCAATGCTTGGTGCTCGTCCTGGTCGTTTTCGTGGCTATTCCTTTCTCTCCCCCCCCCCCCAGCCATTGCTGGGGCTTCTAATTCTTCTGCTCTCTTGATTCGTGCAGATGTTCCCTTTGTTCCTATACTTTTTCCTTCGCCTCTCCATTGTTCTGCTGCTCGTATCTTTGTGGGGAAATGGTACACAGTTTGTTCCATTTATCTCCCCCCGAGTGTCCCGCTCTCTCTTCCTGATTTGAAACACCTCCTAGACTCCTTGCCGGAGCCTGTGCTCCTGCTGGGTGACTTCAATTGTCGTCATTCTCTTTGGGGTGACGTTCTGACGAATACCCGGGGTCGCCTCCTTGAGCCGTTTCTCCTATCTTCTTCCCTGTCTCTTCTGAATTCTGGTGAGCCCACTCATTTGGACTCTCGGACTCGCGCCCTTTCTTGTCTTGATCTTTCTCTCTGCTCTTCTTCTCTTTACTTGGATTTCACGTGGCAGGTCCTTGATGACCTCCATGGAAGTGATCATTTCCCCATCCTTGTTTCCTTTTTCTCTTTTCGCCCTTCCCTCTCTTTCCCTAGGTGGCAGTTTGCTAAGGCAGACTGGACCCTATTTACCCTCAGTGCTGCTCTCTCTGACCTCTCCCTTCTGCCTCTCTCTCGCGCTCTCCTCCTTTTTCATGACACTGTCTTCAACGCTGCCCTCCGCTCTATTCCTCGCTCTTCCTCTCGGGGTCCACGGAAGTGCGTTCCCTGGTGGAATGCGGACTGTGCTCGGGCTGTCCGCTGTAAGCGTGCAGCCTGGAAGAGGCACCGCCGTAGGCAGACGACCGATTCTTTTCTTTTCTTTCGGAAAGCGAGTGCGGTGGCCCGTAGGGCCATCCGTACGGCTAAACGTGAATGTTGGGCATCTTATGTCTCAACAATTACGTCCGAAACCCCTCTGGCCCAGATCTGGAAGCGTATCCGCAAGATAGCGGGTAAGTTCGTTCCCGATGTTTCACCGGTCCTTCACCTCCATGATACTCTTGTGGCGGACCCGTTGCAGGTCGCTTCCGAACTGGGTTCCCACTTTTCTACTGTTAGCTCTGGTCTTCATCTTCCCCAATCTTTCCTTCTTCGCAAACCTATCCTTGAGTCTCGTCCTTTAGATTTCTGCACTCATCTTCAGCTTCCCTATAATGATCCCTTCTCCCTCTCTGAACTTCGTTCTGCTCTGGCCCTCTGCGGTTCTACGGCGGCGGGCTCCGATGGTATTCATTATGAGATGCTTCGCCATCTCCCTCCGAGCACGTCTCAGTATTTACTGAGTCTGTATAATCGGATCTGGGAGTCGTCGTCAGTCCCTGAGGACTGGCTCGATGCCGTTGTCCTCCCTGTTCGCAAACCGGGGTCTCTGGGTACTTCCCCTAAGGACTTTCGCCCTATTGCTCTCACAAGTTGTGTCTGCAAGCTTTTTGAACGTATGGTTAACGTTCGTCTGATGTGGTTCCTGGAACACCATCACCTCCTCTCCCCTTCTCAATTTGGTTTCCGCAAGTGCCGCAGCACGACAGATGTCCTGGTGAACTTGGAGGTCTATATTCGTACTGCTTTTGCTGCGAAGACCTCCGTTGTTGCCGTCCTTTTTGACCTGGAAAAGGCTTACGACACCACTTGGCGTTATCATATCCTATCTCAACTTCATTCTTTTGGCCTTCGTGGTCATCTCCCTCTCTTTCTCCGCAGCTTCCTCTCTCGTCGTTCCTTTCGGGTGCGCCTTGGTACCGCTCTCTCTCCCTCTTTTCAGCAATATGAAGGTGTGCCCCAGGGTAGTGTTCTGAGCACTACTCTTTTTCTGGTTGCCCTCAATGGTCTTCTTTCCTCTCTTCCTTCTGGTGTCTTCTCCGCTCTCTATGTCGATGATCTTACCCTTTGTTGTCAGGGTGATGATTCGCCTCTCCTTCAACGCCGGCTTCAACTTGCAATTGATGCCGTGTCGTCTTGGGCCACTGATCATGGCTTCAAGTTCTCTACTTCTAAGACTTGTGCCATGACATTTACGCGGAAACGGGTTGTTCTTCGTCCCTCTTTGTCACTTTATGGTCATCCCCTTGAATACAAAGATTCCGCGAAGCTTTTGGGGTTATTCCTTGACACTCGTTTGTCTTGGTCTCCCCATATCTCTTACCTCCGTGTTGAGTGCTCTAAGGCCCTTACCCTCCTTCGGGTCTTGTCCCATACTTCTTGGGGGGCAGATAGGCGCACTCTCCTTGCTTTACATTCTTCTCTCGTCCTGTCTAAGCTCGATTATGGTTGCCCTGCTTACTCGTCTGCTTCTCCTTCTACTCTTCGCCGTCTTGATGCTTTGCACCATACTGGGTTGCGCCTCAGTTCTGGTGCCTTTCGTTCGACTCCCGTCCTTAGCTTGTATGTTGACACTGGCTTCCTGTCTCTCCAGGACCGCCGTGATCGCTACTGTCTTCGCTATCTTGCGCGGTCCTTGCAACATCCTTCCTCTCGCCTCTGTCGTGCTTTAACTTTTACCCCTCCTGCGGTTCCTGTTCCTCTTCACCACCTCCCTCTTTCTGTCCGGTTATCTCGCCTGCAGGATTCTCTTTCCGTTCGTATTTCTGATGTTTCTCCTCGTGTTGTTCCTTCTTTGCCCCCGTGGAGGGTCCCTCTTCCGCGGTTTTGTACTTCCTTGACCCGTATCACTAAAGCTTTTACCCCTCCTACGGTTCTAAAACGCCTTTTCCTCGAGCACTTTTCTTCTCACTCCCGCTCCGTTTCTGTCTTCACCGATGGGTCTAAGTCAGCGGACGGTGTTGGCTACTCTGTTGTTTTTCCTGATCGCACTTATATGTGTCGCTTGCCTCCGGAGACTAGCATCTTTACAGCGGAACTTTATGCTATTCTCTATGCTCTTCGTCTCCTACTTTCTCGTTGTCAGTCTTCCTTTGTAGTTGTTGTTGACTCTCGTAGTGCCCTCATGGCTCTCGGGTCCTTTAATCCAGTTCATCCAGTGGTTGTCGAGATCCAGCATTGGCTGTTTCTCGTTCATAGTAAATTTAAGTCGGTTGAGCCTTCTTTTGATAATTACTTACTTCTTGCTCCCACCTGTGGATGAACATAAAGGCGACAATACCGTGCTCCCAAGGTGTTGTGTGACCCTGTAGTTTGTATAGGGTTCACACAGTCTAATCATACCGCTCTCCTCCTGGCAACGACTACACTTAAATTTAAATAATCCAATTAACTCTGAATGATATTGACTTGGTGGAACATAAAACAGTAACAGAGTACAGTTAGAGAAGAGAGAATAAGGTCATCACTACTTTTAACTTGTCACAAAAAAAAATCAATACTAATAGACAAAATGCTAGCCTAACTTAACTGTACCGTTCTTAATCTTAAGTACATAATTAACCGTTACTCCCACCCTTAACCTACAGCCACCTTCGTGACCCAGAGTGTTTCCCTAGCTTCTCCGCCGGTCAACAACTCAAAACTGTTGCCACCCCTGTGACCAGACTATCTAACGTCGAGCGTCCCCAATGTGAAGTCTACTGACATTCTAAGCCTCCCCCTAGTATGCTGTACAATACCAGTACACCTCGGGTTATTGCGTTCAAATGGAGTAAAACAGTCGATCGCAATAATCTGAGCAGAACCACCACTTAAAACTACTTAAGAACTACACCTGCCACTCCCCACTGACCTGGAGACCAGCGGTGGCTGGGTGTCCCTGTGGGACATGCGAGGTCACCTGTCACACTCAGGTGAGCTCCACTACCAACACCGCTAAGTTCCCAAATCGCCAAATCTTATCACTAACATAAAACACAACACACGCAAGTTCTGGTGAACATTCCCTGAATTTCACAAAACTCACAAAATCACTAAACACAACACCAGAGAATCACTATCTCCTAACCTGAAAAAAACTCGCTAAATCGCGAATATTAAACACCTGTCAAGATCTCCCTGATAGCGCCTGAGCGGCAAAAGACACGTGGGACTGAACAATGTTAAATGAACACTACCATAAACATTGTTCAACACCGCTGCCAACATTGTAACGCGGGGTGGGGGAAATAGCTCTATCTTGTCCATTATTCCACCCCCCAGTTAACTAACGAGGCCGGGGGAAACAGCTGTCTCTAGTCCGTTATCCCGTCCCCAGTTAGCTAACTATTCTAGAGCACTCCCAGAGTACCTAAGGCAACCTCTCTCGTTCAACACCTTGTAACCTAGGCGTTTGACTACCTAGGTGCTAAGACTACAAGGCGCCGTAACTGGATCAGCTACCCGAAACTCTAGAGAAAACTCTAGAATACAGAATCATTGCCACAAAACGTATAAGAGAAAACGAAAGGAAAGAAATGAATAGTGAAGTAAGCAGTGAGGGTTTGGGGTGAGAGGTAGGGAGGTGGAAGGAGAGAGGAGGGTCATTAGTTGAAAGTGAGAGTTCAGAGAGGGGTGGAGGGAGAGGTGTAGATAGGTAGGAGTAGAAGAGTAGCTAGTAGAAGTAGAAAGTAGATAGTAGAAGACGAAATGCTGCCACCATCCATTCATGATCATTACATACAAGACAAGGAATGGAACTTGTCTGTAACACAATATTCACCAAAGATGTTATCAAGAGATCATTATTAGTATGGTCCCATCTTTATCATGTACTCATTCTAAACCATGAAACCAGTAACCACAGAGGCTTTCTCACCTCAACTCAACTCTCTAGGGAACATAGTGAAAGACCATTTAAATAATAAATTCAACAATTATATTTTTCATGATAAGTATCATAACTTAAGCAATCCAATTAAAATGTTAACGATTAATATTCAAAGTGAGTCATCCTCCAAGAATCTGAGAGCACTACAACTGACTGCCCCTGATCATCACACAACACTTGTAAAACACGACCAAGTCACCTAAATGTTCACTCACCGAGGACTGAGTCTAAGTTGAATAGAGAGGGGGGGGGGTCTGTAGCTTGACAGAGACTGTCTCGCCCCTGCCGGCCGACAGCCTCCCTGCTAGGGACGTCTTCTCTGCTCTGCTGGCTCGTCTGCTGTTCTCTTAATGCTCAATCCTCTCGAATCGGTAGTTCTCAGAGTATTTATTGGGAAACCTAGTAGCTAACTCCGCCCACAAGTAGATAGCCTCCGGCTTTCTACCAAGCCACTCCTTAAACGTCGGCAAGTTTGAAGGCTACCAGGCTCCACTTAAGAGATTAGTAGAAGTAAGGTGAAATTCGCATGATCTGACCTCAGGTCACTTGGGGTCATTAACTCTTAGACGTGTGACTTTCCGGTGGACAAACTGGCGTCTTCTCTAATCCCTGTCTGTGACTCATGTACTCTATGTATGTATTAAACTAAACCAAACACTTTTACAGTGTTACAAACCGTTCCTGGTATGGGAGCCGCCATGCCCCGTCTGGCTTGCTGTGTTAGTCCTGGGGCCCTCAACCGTTCCTGGTATGGGAGCCACCATGCTCCGTCTGGCTTGCTGTGTTAGTCCTGGGGCCCTCAACCGTTCCTGGTATGGGAGCCACCATGCCCCGTCTGGCTTGCTGTGTTAGTCCTGGGGCCCTCAACCGTTCCTGGTATGGGAGCCCATTTAGTTCTGAGATGCTTTTTGTCGCTCTGTGTTGTACTTTCTCCACAGCAGATATGTTCTGAAGCTGAGGCCTCTATGCTTGATACAGCAGTCCAAATGTGGCCGCACCAGAGATGTTTACTTTATTTTCCTTGAAAATAAAGTTGACTTTCTTATTAGAGTTCACAATTGTTGTGCAACTTTCAATGACTGGTCCCCGTGCATGCAGTCCCCGTGGAGCAGTGGTGAAACACTAGTCCCCGCACTTCGCGAATAATTTAGTCTGGGTTCGTATCCTGGCCGGGGAGGATTGACTAGGTTCCAATCCTTAACTGTACACCTCTCTTCACCCAGCAGTGAAACGATCTGACGGGTCGTATTCCGGGGTTTTAATTAAGATTAATATTAATCTTAGGACCTAACTGTATTAGGATAAAGGACCTGCCCGAAACGCTATGCGTGCTAGTGGCTTTACAAGAATGTAAAAACTGGTGGACCATCCAAGTAGTAGGCGTCCATCAGTCTCAGGAGACTATGGTGTTGCGTTCTGGTTGTCGGTCTGGAGTGGCCTCCAGGGCGCAAAGCCTGGGTAGGTCGATACGGGGGAGAAGCTGTCACCCATGCAGCAGGTCCCCCTCTCCACAGCACAGAACGTCTCAATTGGAAAGGCAAACGCCAATAAGACAGGTTCCAGCACCGTCGCAGGAACTGTCAGAACGAGGTTGAAGGCAACAAGGAACTGCCTCCAGGGGGCTCCAGCTCCAGAGTTAACCTCGAAGTTGGTACAAGAAGGCACAGGGACTCCAACCCCAGAGTCTTTTTTGTTGTTGTTACTCTTTTTTGTGGGGGGAAAGGAGGAAAATTAGGGAAGAAAGAAAAGGAGGAAACTTAGGAAAAATGGGGGAGCCATTGACAAGCTGCCGGCTTCCCGTCTCCGTCGTGACCACTAGACACAAGGTTACTTAGGCATTAGGACACTATAGGAATTATCATCATCAGGAAAAGAACATCAAGGCAAATGGGGGGACCTTCGACAAGCCGCCGGCCTCCTGTCCTCATCGAGGCAACTATTAGTATCTCTCAAGTAAACTCAGATAATTATTACACTTCGATATCTAAGTAGTTCCTCCTTATTACAAATTTGTTTAGTACGTTCCTCGAGCCTCCGTGGCACAATTGGTTAGCGCGTTCGGCTGTTAACCGAAAGGTTGGTGGTTCGAGCCCACCCGGGGGCGATTATTTAGGCCAACTCTAGGGGTTGACCTCAGACAAGACCGACATAACACACTTGACAGCGATGTCACACTTGGCCCCGTGATCCAGCCCGTCCTCCTCAAGTCTGCCAACGTCAACAAACTCTCGCGCGTAAGTGACCTTATCCTAACACAACAGAGAACGGCACAGTATGTCAACGTCGCGACCCATCCTCCTGTTTACACAGTAGTTGTTGTATATGCTCCATAGTACAAACGTTGACGTACTAAGTCATTACATAATAGTACTTACTAATGACTTTATAGTCTGAAGTCTTTATTATAGTCTTAATTATAGACTCTTTATAGTCGGAAGTGAAGTATATAGCACTAATCACTTCATAGTCTGAAAAAATAAAGCTACAAAAAACATATAAATTCCAAGGTCTAGTATAGCACACATATGTACGATATTAGGCATCAGATAGCGTGTATTAGGCCTAGGAAGGTTCAGTTAGTTAAGGTTGTCTTTGCAACATAAATATAAAACCTTTTCCGGTTTGTCTAAATTCAATAGTACAAATTTCTACTTTCTAATTGCGTTGTTCGTCGATATATTTACTGTGGTCCTCATCGTTACTATAAGTACTACCAACACAAGAGGATGGGCTGCAGTTTCACGAGCCGCTACCATTTTCTAGTACGACAATTGTTGGTCTCGGGAAGAGTATTCGTCAAAAGGCGCCGTTCTATTAGGAGGACGGGTTGAACATCTACATGCCGAGTTTTGGCAGCATAACACAACAATTTGGAAAATAATATATAATTATAAACAGCCTCCCAGTCCTTTGGAGCTCATCAACTGTTTAATATGTGTAAAGTCGCCAAAGACTGAGATAACATGTTCGTAAGTACTTGCGTAACTGACTGATGAATCTCGGTCCAGACACTAAATATGATTCTTATGCTTGGAATGTTTACATGCAAGAAGAGTTGCTATAGACCTCAACAAACACGACAGATCAGCCTCCAGGGCTGAGTGGATCCCATACTTATCCTGTAGACCCCATGTATACCTATCCTGTGAGCGTTAGTGCCTCCAATACATGTCCTGTTCATGAGTGGTAGTGAACCCATACCCATCGTGTGCAGCACTGATCACATACCCATGCTATGATGTATGTCATACGCAGCTGGCTGTGCACAGTAGCCATGATGTGCGCATCCCATGCGCAAGATCAGTACGTACTGGTGCGTTACTGCGCAAAAACACTGATACTTTTATTTATGAAGAAAATATTACCAATTATAATATTATAAAAGATGTATAAAATGTATCATCCAAATAATATGAGCAGCAGAGTGGCACAGTGGAAGCGTGCTGGGCCCATAACCCAGAGGTCCGTAGATCGTAACTACGCTCTGCTACGAAGTTGTTTTAATGTATTAATAATTTTTTTACATTACAAATGTAGGTACATAGCAGTGTCTTGCTACCCCCTTCAATATTAGTATTTACAAACTACAGGTTGAGCTAGCTATATGTTAACAAATAAAGGCACAATAACGAACGTGGGAGATTTGTACCTAAAATTTACCTGTCTCTAGTGTCCTCGACGGATAGTGGAAGCCATCGGCTTGTCAATGATCCCCCCCCTCCCCCCATGGTTCATGAGGATTGTTTCTATTTGGATATTGAACTGAGGTAATATCTTGGTATTTAGCGACTTCGCTAGTTAGACAATTCCATGGGATAACCCTAGTTTATAGTTTAGTTCATTTAATATGCACCCTTACGGGCTATTCATGCCCGTGCCACCTTTTAGGTGGCTGAATCTTCATCAATCAATCATATGCACCCCATACCCGTCCTGTGGGCGGTAGTGGGAAGAGTTACAGAGGCACATAATGGGCTCAGGGACTGAACACCACAACTCATTTACCTGAGCAAGTTAATCTTGCTGAGAGAGTTACAAAATTTAATGCACATCATCACATCAACAATGGGCTCGAGACCGCCCACAAGTACAGTTTCTAAATTAAGCAACTGACATGTGGAGAGCCCTACAGCGAGAAACATTTGTACGCTAACTAACTGTGTTACGGAGGCTACGCTCTCTAAAACCTTACAAATATTTCCTCCTGCTTCTTACCGCTCGCTCTCGCCACCGAAAGCCCTAAAACTGCTTCCTCCTGCTCTCTGAAGCTCTAGTAACACTTCCTACCACTCTCTGAATCCATAAAAATACTTCCTCCAACTCGTTCCCGCTCTCTGAAACACTATTAATACTTCCTTCTGCTACCTCCCACTTCCTCCCGCTCTCTGAAGCCTTAAAAATATTCCCTTCTGCTCTCTGAAGCCCTAATAACACCACCTCCTGTTTCCTCATGAAGCACATACCTTACAAATACTTTCTACTGCTTCCTACCACTGGCTCCTGCTCTCTGAAACCTTACAAATTATTCCTGCTGCTTCCTCCCGCTCTCTGAAGCCCTTATAACACTTCTTCCTGCTTCCTATAACAAATGTTCCAGAGATGTGTAAATATTTAATTGAAATGATCTGTTACCAGAAATTTTGGCCAAATATCCCCAGTTTGCTAACTGTAGGTAGTACCTAAGTGATTGTAAGCTATCCACCGCTGCCCACTGGAGGGGGGGGGGGGGGTTGCGGTGTGCAGGACAAACATATCAATTGTGACACTAGCTCTCCACATATGTCAGTTGCTTAATTTAGAAACTGTACTTGTGGTCAATCGCGAACCCATTAATGATGTGATGACTTATACTGAATTTTGTAACTAGCTTTTCAAGACTGAAACTTGCTTAGCTAAATGAATTGTGGGGTTCAGTCCCTGAGCCCATTATGTGCCTCTGTAACCCCTTCCACTACCTCCCACAAGATGGGTATGGGGTGCATAATAAGTGAACTAAACTAAACTAAACCTCTCATGTTATCGTGACGTCACACACGCCGTACACACATAAAACAGGATTTTCTCTCTATTTTCGTTATTAAACCTTTTATAATTTACATAATTACTCAAGCAATGTGTTTTGATCATATTATATCGCTGAAGAAAGCTATGTGCATCTTCGGAAGCAATTAACCGGATTTGGTCCATATAATAACAGGTCACTATACTTCAGGTTTCCGTAGTGTAGTGGTTATCACGTGCGCCTCACACGCGCAAGGTCCCCGGTTCGATCCCGGCCGGAAACATTTGACTTTTTAAATGTTTGTTTTTATAACCCATTGAAATAAACTCAAAGTGTCCAACCACTTGGGTCGGACGGTAGAGCGACGGTCTCGCTTCTTGCAGGTCGGCGTTCAATCCCCGACCGTCCAAGTGGTTGGGCACCATTTCTTCCCCCCGTCACATCCCAAATCCTTATCCTGACCCCTTCCCAGTGCTATATAGTTGTAATGGCTTGGCGCTTTCCCCCTGATAGTTCCCTTCCCTTCCCTTCAAAGAGCTAAAATTAATAACAAAGTATATTGACAATTTTTATTAAATCATAAAACTTATACCATTTTGTAATTTGCTAATACTACATTATACTAATTATTAATATTGAGAGTCATATAACTATGTATTGTGGAGCAGAGTGGCGCAGTGGAAGCGTGCTGGACCCATAATCCAACTAGAGGTCCGTAGATCGAAACTACGCTCTGCTACAGTCTAATTTTTTCCTACCATAACAAACCAAAAGAAATGTTTTTATCTCTAATGAATGCAATCCATCCTCCTGTACATTTTGTAACTATGTAGAGCATCGTACATATAAATGAAATATTGACGTAATAGACAATTACATAGTAGAATTTGGTACTATTCACCTTATAGTCCGGAAAAAATATAGCTAAAACCAAACATATATATTCCTAGGCCTAGTATAACATATATATGTACTATATCTGGCCTCAGCATGTATTAGACCTTGGATGGTAAGTTAAGTTTTATGAGAAACAAATACAAAGGTTCGGGCCAACCTTGCCCAAAACGCTTGGCGTAATAGTGGCTTTAGACATTGTATGTACAAGCTCTATCTATAAATCCAACAACATGTTTGTGTCTCACCTTGTATGTATGTACTTTACCTGAATAAACATTTACTTCATTACAAAATGAAGTAAAGGCAAAGAGGTAGAACGGCTTATTGACAGAGCTCGGGTGCATGGGGGGAATTGTGTACAATCCTGGTTTGTGTCTCGGAGAGGCTGCAGGATCCAAGTAAGGTCAGTAGAACTTCTGGTTCCAATTCTTTTACCATGTCGTAGCTCAGTCGATTACGGCAGCATCTAGGATCCTCTCGTCACGGCCCTTGTGGAGTTCTCCTACATAGATGTTATTACTGCACGGTTGTCTTAGGTTTGCTATTTAATATAAATGCCGATATTTCTTAAAGTATTACAATTCGGCGGACACCGACTAGGCTATGACGCTCCCCTACCCAACATGACTCATCTGGGAAAGCTGGGCGAGGCAAGTCCCACCAAGTGTCTGGTCACCATCCTCGGATAAACATTCTATTTTATAGATATAGGTTATATAAATATATAGGGGGTACCATCTTTGGTTGCGTTTGTAGGGACCCTCGACCTCGAAGAAGACGACATGCAGCATCCGGGGAAGCCTTGTGGGGCACCCGCATAAACTTACATATTGTCTTTTCACCCCTATATTTTTTTATTTTGTCATTTTATTTTATTTAAAATGTCATTACACAAAAAGAGTTACAACATTGGTTACATTCAAAGTAAAAGACTTCTTATTACAGGTTGTAGAGTTCCTCCAATATATAGTTTTTGTGTTAACTAATACTATTACATATATATTATTACCTATATCTTCTAGTCGTAGTAGTAGCAGACATTCATCAGTCTCAGGAGACTATGGAGTTGTGCTCTGGTTTTCGGTCTGGAGTGGCCTCTCCAGGGCACAAAGCCAGGGTAGGTTGATACGGGGGAGAAGCTGTCAACCATGCAGCAGGTCCCCCCTCTCCACGGCGCCGAAAGTCTCCAATGGAAAGGCAAACGCCAATATGATTGGTTCCAGCGCCGTCGCAGGAACTGTGAGCTCCGGAGTTGACCTGGAAGCTGGTGAAGGGACTCATAACCCGGAGACCGCCGTGGTCGGGGCCGGAGAAGAACCACCCCAGCAAGGGCAAGAACGACCCCAGCCTCCTGAAGCAGAGCCTGGGGCTGCTAGAGCCCAAGGAGGAGGACTTCAGAGTCCCGCACCTACGGGTTCCAGGCGTAGTTCAATAACTAACTGATAAACATAACTTTAATATTGATTCATTAACTAAGTTCAATAACTAATTGATAAACCTTAAAGAACTGGTGAGAACAACTGTGTACACTTCAGTTTGCTGAAATTTATTAGAGCTGTGCTGCTTATAAAATACGTTTGTGTTCGATCCCCGATGGTCCCAGTGCTTGGGCACCGTTTCTCCACTCCGTCCTTTCGATTCTTGCAAGGTCCGCGTTCGATCCCCGATGGTCCAAGTGTTAGCTTTCCATTCCTTCACTTCGTCCTTATATATCCCAGATGATCTTAATATCCCTTCCAAGTGGTATATAATCATACTGGCCTAGTATTTTCACCTCATAATTACCTTACCTTACCTCGCTTCCTCAGAGACTTTTCCTTCCTGATTTTGTCTTCTCACGCCTCAGTTGTCAGTTGATGATGTATGATGAAGTGGATGAATGTATGACTGTTGAGTTCTTCATTAAGCAGGAAGAGTCGTGGCCAGACTGGGAGGTCGGACCCGGTGTTAAGGGTGTTAACACTGGGGTGTTCAGGGTGTTAACACCCGGTGTTCGGGGGTGTTAACACCGGGGTGTTCAGGGTGTTAACACCCGGTGTTCGGGGGTGTTAACACCGGGGTGTTCGGGGTGTTAACACTGGGGTGTTCAGGGTGTTAACACCCGGTGTTTGGGGGTGTTAACACCGGGGTGTTCGGGGTGTTAACACTGGGGTGTTCAGGGTGTTAACACCGGGGTGTTCAGGGTGTTAACACCCGGTGTTTGGGGGTGTTAACACCGGGGTGTTCGGGGTGTTAACACTGGGGTGTTCGGGGTGTTAACACTGGGGTGTTCAGGGTGTTAACACCGGGGTGTTAACACTGGGGTGTTCAGGGTGTTAACACCGGGGTGTTCAGGGTGTTAACACCGGGGTTATCTTGAGATGATTTCGGGGCTTTAGTGTCCCCGCGGCCCGGTCCTCGACCAGGCCACCACCCCCTGGAAGCAGCCCGTGACAGCTGACTAACTCCTAGGTACCTATTTACTGCTAGATAACAGGAGCATTCAGGGTGAAAGAAACTTTGCCCATTTTTTTCTGCCTCGTGCGGGAATCGAACCCGCGCCACAGAATTACGAGTCCTGCGCGCTACCCACCAGGCTACGAGGCCCCTTCGAGGGGTGTTCAGGGTGTTAACACCGAGATGTTCGGGTACTCACCTAGTTGTGCTTGCGGGGGTTGAGCTCTGGCTCTTTGGTCCCGCCTCTCACCCGTCAATCAACAGGTGTACAGATTCCTGAGCCTATTGGGCTCTATCATATCTACACTTGAAACTGTGTATGGAGTCAGCCTCCACCACATCACTTCCTAATGCACTCCATTTGTCAACCACTCTGACACTAAAAAAGTTCTTTCTAATATCTCTGTGGCTCACTTGGGCGCTCAGTTTCCACCTGTGTCCCCTTGTGTGTGTGCCCCTTGTGTTAAATAGCCTGTCTTTATCTACCCTATCAATTCCCTTGAGAATCTTGAATGCGGTGATCATGTCCCCCCTAACTCTAATGTCTTCCAGCGAAGTGAGATTTAATTCCCGTAGTCTCTCCTCGTAGCTCATACCTCTCAGATCGGGTACTAGTCTGGTGGCAAATCTTTGAACCTTTTCCAGTTTAGTCTTATCCTTGACTCGATATGGACTCCATGCTGGGGCTGCATACTCCAGGATTGGCCTGACATATGTGGTATACAAAGTTCTGAATGATTCTTTACGCAAATTTCTGAATGCCGTTCGTATGTTGGCCAGCCTGGCATATGCAGCTGATGTTATCCTCTTGATATGTGCTGCAGGAGACAGGTCTGGCGTGATATCAACTCCCAAGTCTTTTTCCTTCTCTGACTCCTGAAGAATTTCCTCTCCCAGATAATACCTTGTATTTGGCCTCCTGCTCCCTACACCTATCTTCATTACATTACATTTGGTTGGGTTAAACTCTAACAACCACTTGTTCGACCATTCCTGCAGTTTGTCTAGGTCTTCTTGAAGCCTCAAACAGTCCTCTTCTGTCTTAATCCTTCTCATAATTTTGGCATCGTCCGCAAACATTGAGAGAAATGAATCTATACCCTCCGGGAGATCATTTACATATATCAGAAACAAGATAGGACCTAGTACAGAGCCCTGTGGGACTCCACTGGTGACTTCACGCCAATCGGAGGTCTCACCCCTCACCGTAACTCTCTGCTTCCTATTGCTTAGGTACTCCCTTATCCACTGGAGCACCTTACCAGTTACACCTGCCTGTCTCTCCAGCTTATGTACCAGCCTCTTATGCGGTACTGTGTCAAAGGCTTTCCGACAATCCAAGAAAATGCAGTCCGCCCAGCCCTCTCTTTCTTGCTTAATCTGTGTTACCTGGTCATAGAATTCTATTAAGCCAGTCAGGCAAGATTTACCCTCCCTGAACCCATGTTGTCGATTTGTCACGAAGTCCCTTCTCTCCAGATGTGCTACCAGGTTTTTTCTCACGATCTTCTCCATCACCTTGCATGGTATACAAGTCAAGGACACTGGCCTGTAGTTCAGTGCCTCTTGCCTGTCGCCCCTTTTGTATATTGGGACCACATTCGCCGTCTTCCATATTTCTGGTAGGTCTCCCGTCTCCAATGACTTACTATACACTATGGAGAGTGGCAAGCAAAGTGCCTCTGCACACTCTTTCAGTACCCATGGCGAGATCCCGTCTGGACCAACAGCCTTTCTAACATCCAGGTCCAGCAGGTGTCTCTTGACCTCTTCTCTCGTAATTTCAAACTCTTCCAAGGCCGCCTGGTTTACTTCCCTTTCTCCTAGCACAGTGACCTCACCTTGTCCTGTTGTGAAGAACTCTTGGAACCTCTTGTTGAATTCATCACACACCTCTTTGTCATTCTCTGTATACCTGTCCTCGCCTGTTCTAAGTTTCAATACCTGTTCTTTCACTGTTGTTTTCCTTATGATATGACTGTGGAGTAGCTTTGGTTCGGTCTTGGCTTTGTTTGCTATATCATTTTCATAACTTTTCTCTGCTTCTCTTCTCACCCTGACATACTCATTCCTGGTTCTCTGGTATCTCTCTCTGCTTTCTAGTGTTCTGTTATTCCGGAAGTTCCTCCACGCCCTTTTGTTCAGTTTCTTTGCTTCCATACATACCCTATTATACCCTGGGTTCTTCTTTTGCTTCTCGGATTTTTCCTTTTGGGCCGGGATGTATCTGCTTACTGCCTCCTGACACTTTTGGGTGACATAGTCCATCATATCTTGTACAGACTTAGCTCTGAGGTCTGTGTCCCAAGGTATTTCCCTAAGGAAGCTTCTCATCTCCTCATAATTTCCCTTTCGGTATGCCAGCCTTTTGTTTCCTAGTTCTTTTTTGGGGGGGATAATTCCTAGCTCTACCAGGTACTCAAAGTTCAATACACTGTGATCACTCATTCCCAAGGGCGCTTCCATCTTGACTTCCCTTATATCCCACTCATTTAGGGTAAATATCAGATCAAGCATTGCTGGTTCATCCTCTTCTCTCATTCTTGTTGGATCCTTGATGTGCTGGCTTAGAAAGTTTCTTGTTGCCACGTCCAGCAGCTTAGCTCTCCATGTTTCTGGTCCTCCATGCGGGTCTCTGTTCTCCCAATCTATCTTCCCATGGTTGAAGTCTCCCATGATTAGTAGTCCAGATCCATTCCTGCCAGCAACAGAAGCTGCACTCTCCATTATGTTAATAGTGGCCATATTGTTTCTATCATATTCCTGTCTGGGTCTTCTGTCATTTGGTGGCGGATTATATATGACTACAACTATAATTTTTTGCCCTCCAGTTGTTATTGTTCCTATTATGTAGTCACTGAAACCTTCACATCCCTGAACTACCAACTCCTCAAAATGCCAGCCTTTTCTTACCAGCAGAGCTACACCACCCCCACCTCTCCCTTCTCTCTCTTTCCTCATAACATAATAGTCCTGTGGGAACACTGCATTTGTTATTGTTTTCGTCAGCTTTGTTTCTGTGAGAGCTATTATGTCTGGGTTTTCCTCTAGTACCCATTCTCCAAGTTCATTTGCTTTATTTGTCATACTGTCTATGTTAGTGTACATTGCCTTGAGGCTCACTTTCTTCTGTCCCTTCTCAAATCTCCTCCTTGGTGAATGTTCTGCTGGTGGAGGAAGCTGTGCCATGGGTGTGAGGATTTGGGAGGTGGATACCAGGGTTGCAGAGGATACTGGGATGAGGGGTGGGGGGTCAAGTGACGGGGGAAGGACAGGGAGGGTATGGGGTGAACGGGGCGGGAGGACAGGAAGGAAAGGGGTTTTTTTATGCAGAGGAGGGTGGTGGGGTTGCCCTCCCCGCTGGTGTTACTGGGTAGCTGGTTGTGGGTTCCCCCCTCGCCTCTGGGGGTGATGTGTTGGGAGCTGTGGTTTCCTGGTTTTCCCCTCTCGCCCTGCGCTTCTTCCTTGCTTCTGCCGCCATGGCCCACTCCTCCCTCGTCATGTCCCTCTGGAGGAATACTTTTTTTGGGTGTTAACACCGGGGTGTTCAGGGAGTTAACACCGGGGTGTTCAGGGTGTTAACACCGGGGTGTTCTGGGTGTTAACACCGGGGGTGTTCAGGGTGTTAACACCGGGGTGTTCGGGGTGTTAACAATGGGGTGTTCAGGGTGTTAACACCGAGGTGTTCGGGGGTGTTAACACCGGGGTGTTCAGGGTGTTAACACCGGGGTGTTCGGGGTGTTAACAATGGGGTGTTCAGGGTGTTAACACCGGGGTGTTCGGGGGTGTTAACACCGGGGTGTTCAGGGTGTTAACACCGGGGTGTTCGGGGTGTTAACACCGGGGTGTTCAGGGTGTTAACACCGGGGTGTTCAGGGTGTTAACACCGGGGTGTTAACTGCTGAGAGTTCGAACTCTCGGTTTAGTCTTCCTTTTTCCCATATATTGGCTACAAGATACTTTAGTGTTAGTTCAATAACCTTTGTCATCTATTTAATCATATTTTATATTTTCAATCACGTTTTATATATCGATTCCAGCAACTTTCACATATTATAATATATATTATTATTATAATATTATAAAATAGTAATAATATGTTGTGAGTGTTGCAATACAACAATAACATTGTGAGTGTTGCAATACAACAATAACATTGTGAGTGTTGCAATACAACAATAACATTGTGAGTGTTGCAATACAACAATAACATTGTGAGTGTTGCAATACAACAATAACATTGTGAGTGTTGCAATACAACAATAACATTGTGAGTGTTGCAATACAACAATAACATTGTGAGTGTTGCAATACAACAATAACATTGTGAGTGTTGCAATACAACAATAACATTGTGAGTGTTGCAATACAACAATAACATTGTGAGTGTTGCAATACGACAATAACATTGTGAGTGTTGCAATACAACAATAACATTGTGAGTGTTGCAATACAACAATAACATTGAAAAATTGAGACATAATGCACAATTTAATGAATGATTAGCATAGATTAGCAGTTCAAAAGAAATATGACTTGTATTACATATCAACATGAGATCTTAATGATCCATGGTCAACATGATTTAATAAGGATAATACAGTACTGTATTTGTAATAATACAAACTATAATTTAAAATCTTTATTACTGATTTTTTTTATTAAGAAGATTAGGTATACACAGCAATGTGCTGCTACCCTATTCTATATGGAATATTACACAGTGTAGATAAAAAACTAGCTATAAGTTTATCTAATACTCCCATCTCACAGGATGGTTAGACATACTGTACATGGAATCAATTTAGAAAATACCAGCCTCAATACAAAAAACAAATCAACTCTGACTAAACAACTCTAAGCAAATTTCACAAGAGGTAAGCACTGAATCATGGAAACATTATATTATTTTTTATTTTATTTTATTTTATTTATTTTATTTATATATATACAAGAAGGTAAATTGGGTTTGTGAGAATACATTGGATAGTACAGTAATTACATTCTTGTAAAGCCACTAGTACGCGCAGCGTTTCGGGCAGGTCCTTAATCTAGCAGATAATTTTAAGTAGGTAATTTCAATCAGAATCGATAAATGAAAGATACATTACAAGAGAAAAATGAGATGAGAGAGATAAGTAAGTATATTAAAGCACATTGTTATATTAAAGCTCTGATTGATTACATTGACAGCTTGATTAGTAATTTAAACAAGATTAATAGACACCATACAGCAGATTGACAGCACATATAAGACAGCAATGATCACAATGGTAAAGATGTTCAGAATGGGTACATAAAGATTGGAAGACTGGGTAGCAAAAGATACAGATAAACAAGATTTATAAACACCATACAATAGAATGGCAGCACGTATAAGAAAACAGCAATGATCTCAATGGTAAAGATGTTCAAATTGGGAACAAAAAGGTTGGGAGATTGGGTAGCAATAGATACAGTGCAATTTTAAGGGAAAAAGAGAAAAACTATGAAGATGAAATTAGGTACTTTTTAGTATTGATTTTGAATGATGTAAAAGTTGGACAGCTTTTCAATTCAGTAGGGAGTGAGTTCCATAAACTGGGTCCCTTTATTTGCATAGAGTGTTTACACAAATTAAGTTTAACTCTGGGGATATCGAAGAGATATTTATTTCTGGTGTGGTGATAATGGGTCCTATTACATCTGTCCAGGAAGAGTTTCAGACAAGGATTTGCATTTAAGAACAGGGTTTTGTAAGTGTAGTTGACACAGAGAATTTGTGGAGTGAGATTATGTTTAGCATGTTTAGGGAGTTAAACAAGGGGGCTGTGTGTTGTCTGAAAGCAGAATTTGATATTATTCTGATAGCAGATTTTTGCTGGGTGATGATGGACTTGAGGTGGTTTGCAGTGGTTGAACCCCATGCACAGATACCATAGTTGAGATAGGGATAGATTAGTGCATAATATAGAGAGATGAGAGCAGAGTTAGGAACATAATATCTGATTTTGGAGAGTATACCAACTGTTTTAGAGACTTTCTTAGTTATGTGTTGTATGTGGGTACTGAAGTTGAGTCTCTTGTCTAGGAATATACCAAGAAACTTTCCATCATTTTTATTGCTAATGTTTACATTGTCAATCTGAAGCTGAATTGCATTTGTAGATTTGCTTCTAAATAGGATGTAGTAGGTCTTTTCTATGTTAAGTGTTAGTTTGTTGGTTGACATCCATAAGTGGACTTTTTTTAGTTCATTATTAACAACATCATTTAGTGTATGTGGGTTGGGGTTGGAGTAAATGAGGGTAGTACCATCAGCAAACAAAATAGGTTTCAGAATGTTAGAGACATTAGGCAGATCATTAATGTATATAAGAAATAGTAGGGGTCCCAAGATGCTGCCCTGAGGCACTCCAACGGTTATTGGTAGAATGGGAGAGATTATGTTATTGATGGCTACACATTGGTGTCTATCACTAAGATAGGATTGGATATAGTCCAGTGCATGGCCACGGATTCCATAATGATGGAGTTTACATAAGAGGTAATCGTGATTAACAGTATCAAAGGCCTTTCTCAGGTCAATGAAGAGTCCAATTGGAAACTCATTTTTGTCAAGGGCAGAGTAAATTATATCAAGGAGACTAATAATTGCATCGTTGGTACTCTTTTGAGAGTGGAAGCCAAACTGACAGGGGCTAAGAATGTCGAATTTTACGAAATAGGAGTAGAGCTGTTTGTAGATAATTTTTTCAAATATTTTTGATAGTATGGGTAGGTTCGATATTGGTCTGTAGTTGTTTATGTCTGACGGATTACCTCCTTTATGAACTGGCGTTACTCTTGCGTTTTTAAGGATATCAGGGAAGGTATGACACTCAAGGGATTTGTTGAACAGCAAAGCTATAGGTGGTGCAAGGGCATGGGAGGCGCTCTTGTATACAATGGATGGGATTTCACTGATGTTTCCAGCTTTGGTTTTTAGTGAGTGTATGATGGACACAACATCTGACGGGCTGACTGGTGAGAGGAGAAGAGAGTTTGGATAGCTGCCTGAGACATATGTGTTGATATGTGTCTGAGTCTGTGGGATTTTACTTGCAATGCAAGGTTAGCACCAATCGATGAAAAGAAGCTATTAAATTCATTCGCCATTTCTAAGTCAGATGACAGTGTAAGGCCATCCTTAGAGAGTGTTATCTGGTTGTGGGAGTGTTGTTTAGTTCCCAGGATGTTAGAGATGGTATTCCATGTGCTTTTCATGTTGCCTTTTGCTTCTTTGAATCTAGTCTCATAATATGAAAGTTTTGCTTTTCTTATGATACTGGTAAGCACTGATGAGTACCTTTTAACTACTTCCATTGAAACTAAGCCACTCCGAAATTTCTTTTCGTATTCATGTTTTTTGTTGATTGATTTAATTATGCCACTTGTGAGCCACGGGTTATTTTTTCTTTTATCAGTTACTTGTTTGGTAAGGAGGGGACAGTGAGTGTTGTAGAGGCTTAGAGTTTTGGAGAGAAAGAGGTTAGTTGATGAGTTTATAACCTGTGAATTATTAAATTCAGATTCCCAGTTAATATTGTGAAGTGCATTAGAGAGATTGCCTAAAGCTGATTCACTATGTAGCCTGAATGAAAGTTTTTTGGTTTCTGGTGGTGATGTGTCAATGTTTGCTATGAGGAAAGTAGGATAGTGGTCAGTTGTTCTGTCATAAATTACCCCAGATGTAAGGGGAGCTGTTATATTAGTCCATAGGTGATCCAGGGTAGTGGCAGATGTTTGAGTGACTCGGGTGGGCTTGGTGATTGTGGGGATTAGCATACAGGAGTGCATGCTGTTACGGAAATAGTCAACTTGAGGGTTGTTTTGAAGACCCAGGTCAATATTGAAATCACCTCCCAGAATAATGTGATTTTTGTTGAGATTGTTATTTATGATAAGATTCCTTACATTGTCAGAGAATAAAGCTATGTTGGTATTAGGAAATCTATAGATGGCACCGATTATCAGGGAGGATTTAAGGGATTTACTGGAGAACTTGGCAAAGGTATATTCACAATAGTCGTCTCTATCACTAATGACACTATTGCAAATGAAGGAATCTTTGTAATATATTGCTGTACCGCCACCTTTTTTGTTAGGCCTGCAGTTATGAATGGCTTTATAACCAGCTAAATTGTAGAGTTGGGTATAGTCATTACTTAGCCAAGTTTCTGTTAAAATGATGAAAGATAATTTAGTACCTAGTGCTGTAAGTAGTGCATTTATATCATCAAAATGTTTGCCAAGTGACCTAACATTTTGATTGTAAACTGATAAGCAGGTGCTATTTAGGAGTTTGTTTTTTGCAAGATTTGCTGTGTAATACCTGCAATAATGATGATCAATGTGCTGATGAGTGTGGATATGGGACAGAAGATTTCGATCAGGATCAATATCAGTAAGCATATAGATAAGAATGTCACGATACAATAAGATAAGCAATTACAGGAACAGATGAAAACTAAATCTGCTGTAAAATAGAAAGTAATTATAGCAAAACACAACAATATAATAATATAACAATACAATAAGAGCTTACAAAGTATTGAGTCAGCTAAATTAGAGAATAATTATGGCAAGACACAACAATAAATGCAAGTAAACAAAAGAATTGAAACAATTAGAGGTAGAATTAAGGTCACTAGATAGCCATGAAGGATACACAAGTTTGGTGGAGAGAACAAAAAATCAGTAGAGACTGTCAAGATGAATATATACAAAAAAATTGACAAATGATAATTGTAAAGTAAAATAATCATAAAGATAATAAATTTTATTTAGCTTAGTTTTAACCTATAATTAGTATGAACTTAATTAAAAGAACAAAAATGAGATCAATAATTGATTTCAATAAATGACATAGATCAATACAAATAAATTTAAAATATAAAGGGAATAGGGTAAGATTAGATTTAAGAGTAAAATTTTACAATGAAACTGAGGTAGATGCTTGCATAAGTGCATGGAGACTTGGTGGATTATTTAGGAAATTATATGAATGAGAGAACATTAGGTAAATGGTAAGGCAGAGACAGCACCTTAGACAAAGTTAGATTAAGTTAGGTTAGGCTCAGGCACTGAAAGAGTTATTTTAAGTACTGGCATTGGTCGGGTTCAGGTTTTCAGATATACCACAATCACTTAAGAAGGCCAGGAATTGTTGGTCACATTTTATTTCATATCTTTTTCCAGTACTTTCCTTCTTCGCAAAAATCGTACCATTCCTAGTGTAGCACTGCTTGATAAGACCAGGGTTTTGTTTGCGAATTTGGCGCAGCCTAAAGAGGAGGGATCCACGCTGCTTTGTAAGACACTCATTTATATAGAGGTTGGTTTTTTGCTTAGCAGCTGATTGATATAATTACCAATAAGATATAATTACTCTTACCAGTTTCTACAAAACTCCTCTCAAACAATATATTTTTAAACATGTTTAGGTATACACAGCAATGTGCTGCTTCCCTATTCTGTATAAAGGACCACACAGTGTAGATCAAAAACCAGCTACAAGCTCACCCAACATCCTCACCTCACAGGATGGCCAGTCATACATGGAATTAGGAGAGAAAAAAATACTTAATGCTGATCTATTAGCCTCCACTGGCAAAATCTGGGTGCAGCACAAGAATATCTTCCAATATTCCTGAGTGTATGAAGCAATTACAGAGCTCAAAATACCTCATACCATTTGGTATGAAGTCACTGATAACAGGGCAATCACAGATATAGTGTTGGAGAGTATGTTCTCTCAAGTAGGACTGAAAACAGATGTTTTTTTCTACCAAGAGGGCTATAAACCCATGGAACCGCCTACCCGCTGAAGCCGTAAATACCAAATTCCAGCTAAAAAATATAATTAAGACAATTCGCGGGCCCTTTAACAAGCCGCCGGCTTTCTGTCCTCTTCGAGGTCACTAGATAGTTAGTGGCCCTTGGGTAAATTCAGTAAATATATGCAATAATTGTCAGCGCATCTTCCGAGCAACAAGGACAGCTACACAGTATCTCTTAGAATTACGTAGGTAAACAACAAATGTAACATATTTGTTTACTACAATGTCGGTGCTGGCTGTAGGAGTTGAAAAAACATTGTTTTACTTCAAATATACTAATTTTATAAGAAAATTCGACGTAAATAGGAGGCAGTAGAGCTCCGATAAGGCAGCGCTAAATCTTCAATATGAAGAATGTTGCTGCTCTCTGATTGGCCATACGAAACACAGTAGTGACCTCTATCGGCACGCAGGTGAACCAACAATTTTCTTCCTAAGTATACCTTATTGAATCGCACCTAAGCATCTTCTTAGGGCGCACTTAGAAACCTTCGTAGCAAACCCACTTACGAAGAAATAAACAGAGCTTCCTGAATCTAGGTCCAGGCTTAAAACTCTTAGACTGGAGACGGGTTTGCCCTCTCTACAAGAAAGAATATCACAAAGGACAGCTACAATTGTCAGTAAGATAATTATTTCTTCTGATCCAATCCCAGTACGGCAGGCCTTGGTGGTTGGACTAGGCCAAAACAATGGAAACTCTTGGGTTGCAAGAGCAGGAAAAGTTGTAAACAGACTACATTTAAAAAGCATGATTCTTGATAGAGAGGGTGATCATCCACACCCAAATTACACTCCTTCCGCACCGTGGGAAGAGCCTACTTTCAAAATAGTAATAGAAAGTCTCCCAATGAAGAAGGCTGCCTATGATCCGACAATCCTAAGGCGCATAATAGAAGAGCAAATGTATAGCATAGCAGTAGCAGGAGCCACCCACATCTTCACAGACGGATCGGTGGACACAGAATATGAGAGTGCTTGCGCTGCTCTTTGCACGGCCAGCGTACAGGCATATTGGAGACTGGGAGGACTAGTATCATCAACCCAAACTGAGCTGTTTGCCATACAACAGGCATTCACATATGTGATTGCACAAAACACTCAAAATGCAATCATACACACAGACTCAAAAGCTGCACTTCAAATACTAGGACAAAAACAGTGGAAAGATAATGTGGAAATAATTACCACCATTTTGTATCTTGGAGCAGTCGCTAAAGGCAAAGGACTCAACATAACCTTAAACTGGATCCCATCCCATATTGGAATCTTATTAAATGAAAAAGCTGGTGAAATTGCTAAATTGGCAACTTGTCATCCAATGATACATAAAACAATTCAACCCAGCCTAGAGAACATAAAAAACATCTTCACCAAAAAACTCACATCTCAACAAAGCCTACCTACCCAAATGAATTTTTTCATGAATATGATACCAACATCAAATCATATATCAGACGTCACCCTATCCCCACTGGATTTTGAAAAAGCCATAAACAGTATGCCTATGCACTCTGCACCAGGCCCGGATTCTTGGAACTCCATATTCATAAAGAATTGTAAAAAACCACTATCGCAGGCCCTCCACATTCTGTGGAGACAAAGCCTAGATACTGGCGTTATTCCTGATATACTAAAAACAGCAGAGATAGCACCACTTCATAAAGGAGGAAATAAGGCAGAGGCAAAAAATTACAGGCCGATAGCACTAACATCGCACATCATAAAATTTTTTGAGAGAGTGCTAAGAAGTAAGATCACAAAATACATGGAATCACAGCATCTCCATAACCCCGGACAACATGGTTTCAGAACAGGGCGCTCTTGCCTGTCGCAGTTGCTGGACCACTATGATATGGCATTAGATGCTATGGAAGACAAACAAAACGCTGATGTAATTTATACAGCTTTCGCAAGAGCTTTTGATAAATGTGACCATGGTGTTATTGCACATAAAATGCGTTCAAAAGGAATTACCGGAAAAATAGGCAGATGGATCTACAATTTCCTGACCAACAGAACCCAATGTGTAATAGTCAACAAAATAAAATCCAGCCCATCAACCGTGAAGAGCTCAGTCCCCCAGGGTACTGTGCTTGCTCCAGTACTTTTTCTCATCCTCATATCGGACATAGACAAGAACACAACCTATACAACCTATAGCACTGTATCATCCTTTGCGGATGACACTAGGATCTTCATGAGAGTAGGCAACATAGAGGACACGGCGAACCTCCAGTCAGATGTAGATCAGGTCTTTCTATGGGCTACAGAAAATAATATGGTGTTTAACGAAGATAAGTTCCAGCTCATGCGCTATGGAAAAAATGAAAATATAAAAACGGAAACCACGTACAAAACTCAGGCAAATCATAACATAGAACGAAAAGGCAATGTAAAGGATCTGGGTGTACTCATGTCGGAAGACCTTAGCTTTAAAGAACACAATAAAGTAGCCGTCACAACTGCAAGAAAAATGACAGGTTGGATAACAAGAACTTTTCACACTAGAGATGCTATACCGATGATGATACTTTTCAAAACGCTTGTGCTCTCTAGAGTGGAGTACTGCTGCACAATGACAGCACCTTTCAAAGCTGGAGAAATTGCTGACCTGGAGAGCGCGCAGAGATCCTTTACTGCTAGAATCCACTCAGTGAAACATCTAAACTATTGGGACCAACTAAAGAGCCTAAAACTGTACTCCCTTGAGCGCAGGCGGGAGAGGTACATAATAATTTACACGTGGAAAATATTAGAGGGGCTGGTCCCAAACCTGCACACAGAAATAACATCACATGACACCAGAAGACATGGCAGGATGTGCAGAATACCCTCGTTGAAAAACAGAGGTGCAACAGGTACTCGGAGAGAGAACTCTATCAACATCAGAGGTCCGAGACTGTTCAACACGCTTCCACTACACATAAGGGGCATAACTGGCCGACCCCTCACAGTGTTCAAGAGAGAACTGGATAAGCACCTCCAAAGGATACCTGATCAACCAGGCTGTGACTCATACGTCAGGCTGCGAGCAGCCGCGTCCAACAGCCTGATTGATCAGTCCGGCAACCAGGAGGACTGGTCGACGACCGGGCCGCGGGGACGCTAAGCCCCTGAAGCACCTCAAGGTAACCTCAAGGTAAGGTAGGTAACCTACACCAGAGAATAGCTGAAGGTTCGCCATCTGCAACATGGTATCTTCA
Source organism: Procambarus clarkii (assembly GCF_040958095.1). Classification (NCBI taxonomy): domain Eukaryota; kingdom Metazoa; phylum Arthropoda; class Malacostraca; order Decapoda; family Cambaridae; genus Procambarus; species Procambarus clarkii. Next base: position 40,012,789 of record NC_091184.1, read on the forward strand.
GGCAATCAAATTAGAAAGGTTAAATATCCCAAAAGGAATCCACAGGGAAATAGCAGTTAGGTTATATAGACTACGTCTAGGTTACAGATGCAACTGGGAGATTGGTGAACCCCGACAGAGAGAGTGCATCTTCTGCCAAACTGTCACAGAAAACCATTACTTCACTATCTTCTGGAATGTGAAGCAACCAATGACCTTAGAAGAGCTTTAAGAGTTCCTGAATCATGCAGTGGCCACCCTGAAGCCATCAACACAGCCATATACTCTCCTGGTCAACAAAGGTGTCCAGCAGCTGGACACCCTCATAAAGACTGTGAAGCAGTATTCTCCCCCGCGATAACAGCTTGATGGTTAAATGCAACCTCAGAATACTGAGAAAAAAAAATTGTACCACTTACGGGCTATTCATGCCGGTGCCATCTCTTGGGTGACTTAATCTTCATCAATCAATCAATCAATCATTATCCTGGCAACAGTCGCCAACGTCGGGGTGTCTCTCTCTCTACATGGACACCACCCAGGAGTATTAGCGATAACTGTTACTCAGCGTAGCCCTGCGGGTCTTCACTCAATCCTCGCGGTGCCACTTTTTGCCAGGAGAGTATCCCAGTCAATCTCCAACCGGCTTTCGTAGTCAAAGATGAGTGGGAACACAGTTTGCTCTCTCCCAACCGTGTGCCCGCCCCGACAAGGACTCTACTATTAACTGCAAGGTTGCCAACTGGTGTTTCCCGTGTCCAGCAACACGTCAGTGGTATTGTGGAATTGTGGTACTAGTGGCAAAGCTCGATCATTACATCTGGTCACAGGCAGGTATATGTCTCTAATATTCTCACTCTTTGGAACTGTTCTATAGCAACAAGATATATGGAGGGATAATATAAACGCAAAGGTATTTTGTATTTTACTTAAAACATTTGAAGGTATGATATTCTTATCAACAACGAGGCATCAAGTACATGCAGAAAGTCACTCTCTCTTCATAAAACTGGGACTCAACAAGAGGACAACATTCCCCCTCGCGTCAATGTCAAAATCAGCTGAGCGGCTCCCCCTCACCGTGCGAATGTTGCTGTACTTGATTCTTTGGGCGTGAAGCGCCTGTTTCTTTAAATTCGTAGGGATCACTATGTTCATCACCAACACAATATTTACTAACATGGCGTAAACGCTACTAATCACTGCACTAGCCTTAATGCCCACTAATTCATTCCAATAGAAATTAACACTGTAGCTCAAAGTAAGGCATTGAACACCGTATATCACCGTAATGACAATGAACGTAATAAGACACTGCACAGTCCTTCAACACCGTAATTCACTTAAATGGCAATGACACAGAAAAACTGTACACATGAAAAGTTATTCAAATCAATCAAATCAAATGTTTATTTAGGTAAGGTACATACAGACAAGAGATTTTACAAAGAGTGATGGATTTATAGTTAGGGCTAGTACATACAATGCCTAAAGCCACTATTACGCAAAGCGTTTCGGCCATGAAAAACTTAAATGACTAAAGCTTAATACTAATTGAGCATAAAGAGTAAAATGAAAACATGGAAAGAAAACATAGCTGAAAAAGAGGCACAAATACAATTCTGTCAACAAACAGCGCTCTTTAAAAAAACCAGACATTGGTTGACAATAGAGGGGTAAGGTAGGTTACAGGGAATTTATTAGGTATAGCTTCGTTTTTATCTTAAACTGGTTGAGAGAGGTACAGTCTTTAACATGGTTGGGAAGGTCATTCCACATTCTGGGTCCCTTGATTTGTAGAGCATTTCTAGTTTCATTAAGTCGTACTCTAGGAATATCAAAACTGTATTTATTTCTGGTGTGGTGCTCATGGGTTCTGTTACAACCTTCTATGAAGTATCCGTTGTATAGTAGTGGTAAGACACTCGCCTGGCGTTCCGCGAGCGCTATGTCATGGGTTCGTATCCTGGCCGGGGAGGATTTACTGGGCGCAAATCCTTTACTGTAGCCTCTGTTTAACGCAACAGTAAAATGTGTACTTGGATGAAAAAACTATTCTTCGCGGCAGGGGATCGTATTTCAGGGACCTGCCCGAAAAAAAAGCAAGCTTTTGAGGTCAGGATTGGCATTACAGTTTAGCGTTTTATATATGTATAATACACATGAGAGACTGTGCAGTGACTTAATGTCTAACATATTCAGAGATTTGAGTAGGGGTACCGAGTGATGTCTGGGGCCAGAGTTGAATATTGTCCTAATAGCAGCTTTGTGTTGAGTAATTAGAGGACGTAAATGATTTTGGGTAATAGAATCCCAAGCACAAATACCATATTTGAGATATGGATAGATGAGGGAGTAATAGAGAGTCACCAGGGCAGGGCGGGGTACATAATATCTGATCTTAGAAAGAATGCCAACAGTTTTTGAAACTTATTTTGATATATTTAGAATGTGTCCCTGGAAATTCAGCTTCTGGTCAATGAGAATGCCAAGGAACTTGCCATCTAATTTGTTACAAATTTGGGTATTGTTTATTTTGAGATTTATTTGATTAGAGGATTTATTGCCAAACAGAATATAGAAAGTTTTGTCAATGTTAAGGGTGAGTTTGTTGGCAGTTAGCCACAGATGGACTTTATTTAGCTCAGTATTTACTGTGGCATTTAGAGCAAGGTGGTCAGGACTGGAGTAAATGAAGGTTGTGTCGTCAGCAAACAGAATTGGTTTGAGGTGTTGGGAGGCATTTGGAAGGTCATTAATGTAGATGAGAAAGAGGAGAGGGCCAAGTATGCTGCCCTGAGGAACACCAATGTTGATGGGTAGGGTGGGAGAAATTGAATTATTCACAGAAACATACTGGAGCCTGTCAGTAAGGTAGGATTTGAGGTATTGCAGGGAGTGTCCTCTGACTCCATAATGATGTAATTTAAGAAGAAGGTTTTGGTGGTTGACAGTGTCAAAAGCCTTATGCAGGTCAACAAATAACCCAACAGGGAACTCATTTTTATCAAGAGCTGTATGAATCGAGTTAAGCATACTAATAAGTGCATCGTTAGTACTTTTTTTGGGTCTGAAGCTATATTGGCAAGGGCTAAGTATATTGTGTTTAGCTAGATAAGAAAAAAGCTGCTTATAGATTAGTTTTTCAAATTTTTTTGACAAGTTTGGCAAGATTGATATAGGTCTGTAGTTGTTAACATCTGTGAGATCACCACATTTGTGGACAGGCATTACTCTCGCTTTTTTTAGAATATCTGGAAAGGTTTGGAGTTCAAGTGACTTGTTGAAGAGCAAAGCAATAGCAGGGGCTAAAGATCTGGAGGCTTTTTTGTAAATTAAAGTTGGTATCTCCTCAAGGGCACTAGACTTGGTTTTAAGGGAAAGGATTATCTCATTGACGTCAGTGGAATGAATAGGCTTTAGATACAGAGACTGTGGATAGTTACCTTTAAGATAATCCTTAACATCAGTACTGGAAGATGGAATATCATTTGCAAGGGATGACCCAATGGAAGAGAAGAACCTATTGAACTCAATAGCAGAATCTGAGGCTGAAAGCTGACCATCGTTATTGGACAGGAGTGTTGGTTTGTTATTTAAAGACTTCTTTGGTCCCAATATTTGTGAAATTGTGCTCAAGTTTTTTTAATGTTGCTCTTTATTTGGGTAAATTTATCTTCGTAGTATTTAGTTTTGGCTCGTCTAATTATCTTAGACAGCAATAATGAGTAATTCTATGAGAATTCTTTGGAGACAATTCCTAACCTATACTTCATCTCAAGGTCATGTTTTTTATTAATGGATTTAAGTATTTCCTTTGTAAGCCAGGGATTGTTAAGCCTTTTGGTTGTGACTTGTTTTGTAAACATAGGACAGTGGGTGTTATAAAGGCTAAGAGTTTTTTGAAGAAAAGATTGCACTGCTAGGTTGATGTCCCCTATGTTACCTAACTCGGACTCCCAGTTGACATTATCAGCAGCAGTTATAAAATTGTCTATAGCAGTTTCATTGTGCAACCTAAAACTTAACTCCCTTGACTCTAGAGGTGGTTTGCTAATGTTAGTTAAGAGAAATGTGGGGTAATGGTCTGGAGTGCTATCGATGATTATACCTAAAGTAAGCGGAGAGGTTGTGTTTGTCCAGATGTGATCTAGAGTCGTGGCAGTACTATCAGTGATTCTAGTAGGTCTAGTGATTAAGGGTATGAGGAAGCAGGAATTCATACAGTTGAGGAAGCTAACAGCAGTAGGGTTTTCAGGCTCGCAGAGGTCAATATTAAAGTCCCCTGAGATTATTAGATGGTTTTTGTTCAGTCTGTTATCGAGTATTAGATTTCTAAGGTTTGAGTTGAATTTGGACACATCAATGTTAGGAACTTGTGACGATAATCTCCTTCAAGAGATTGAGCCTGCTCTTCCCTCCAAAGTTCGTCGATACATACATCTATATAAAACTACTATGGAAGAAAAATCCAACAATGACAACACCAGCAAGGTTTGCCAGAGCGCAAAACGTATGCAGCCAGGAACACCTGCTCTACCTCAAACCGCCAAACTACTTGTCTTGTCGCCTGCTCTTCGCTGATTAGCTGCAGGTCCAGCTGCAACTGCACTCTACCCACCATACTACTTGATGTCTGGGGCCGCCACGACCTCAGTCTTCAGAATATCCCGTGCTTTCGACAAGTTAGCACGTCTCGTTGGTAGACTAAGCCCCAGGCTTACGTGTACTAAGAGAAGTGATAGCTTGAAGCCAATATTCCGGCACCTATTTACTTTGTTTGCCATACACTTAATCGAGCTAATCCCCTCGTGTAGCGTGGCTCCCTCAGTTTCCTGGAAGTGTGTACGTCACTCAAGCAGGTCTGAACCCTCTGAAACAGCTTGTCCCCTCCTTTTCTCCGCATGAAACGAATAGATACTCTAGTGTTAATGTCACTTAATTAATTGCTGTTATAATTGCTGGCATATCAGCCTCTTGTACACACGTGGCACTTCTCTGCTCAAATTGTCACAAATTGAAATAATGGTATAAACTACAATAATATATGCCAGCAAACACTCTCCAGGAAACAATCTGTCTTGGATAAGTCGTTCCACAACATTGACGCTTGGATCGTCGACTTGATTTGGCGTCACCAGCTTTTTATTTTCGTCTAATTTCTTTGTAAAAAGATACTTTTTCAGATTAAAATTATGTTTTTTCGTGTTGTACGTTCAGCACCAACATTATAATGAGTAAATATATCATATTTATTCATTACTAACGTATTGCCAGGAAGCTTTCTGATGCTTGTGTAGCTTGTGTTAGCTTGTGGTAATTAGACGGACCTAGCTGGGGTTGAACAAATACCTGCGTTCACAGTTCATCCGCATCGCCAGTGTGTTGCTGAGGAACTCTTGGTTGTAGGGTTGATATAAAGCCATTGCTTGGTTACTGACTTTAATACTTATAAACGATTACATGACTAGTAGCTACCAAGCTTGGCGTCCTGTACACTTTCTTGTTTACCTCTTTGCTGGCATCTGAGCCACAACACATATAAACGTTTTCTATGAACATGACAATCACTAAACTACTTGTGAAGGAGGAAATGTATATGTTTATCTCTCAGAATGTTTGGTAATATGTTTATTGTTTGTAATGTGTGTATATATATGTATTAACACGATGTTCTGAACGGGGTGAGAATAGCTTGAGCTACCTCATCCCTTTGTGTGTATTTTACATCAATAAACTTATTTCAATTTCAATTTAATTTAATAACTATATGCCTGTCAAGTAGAAGATTTTAATTATTAATTGCATTATATTGTCGTTTTAATAGTGAACACGTACACATGCGAGTGGTAAAAATATTAGTGTGCGATGTTGTCAATTTACGGAGTGTCTAAACTGCCACTTTTATACAACTACAAATATCTGCGGTTTTACTTAAAAAATATTTGTCTGGGAAAGGTTTTATATAAAGTTTCTATTTCTGTCATTCTTGTGACTAATAAATAATTTAAGTTATCAAGATGTTTTCAACCATATTTTTTCGGCGTTCGTCTATTCCAACATGGGCGACCATTTTGGAAACGCGATACTTGGGTTGACCCAACTGATAATTGGGTCAATTCCATTATGGTTCGGAGCACATCCACTATGGGAGAGCTGTTTCCTTCAAAAAAGTATAATCATGTAGCATTATGTTTAAAGAAACAATTCCAAGTATATTCTTTGATTGAAAAACATAGGGATAAATACAAGCGTTAATTGTAAATGACCAATTATAAACAAAAGTAAGAAGTAGGAAAAATGATATGTGGAACCAGACAAAAACATTGGAACGCTTAGGTGATGAGAGGGTAAACAACCGTCGCCATTTTAGCAGCACCCGCCGGTGATGTCCAGCACGAGCATTAAGGGAAAACCTTGACACACACTGTACCTATCATAAAGAAGAAGCACCACCATTGACCGGCAAGTGCTCACATCACGTCTAACTCTAAGAAACAACACTCAAGCCTTGACGCTTCTCCCAACATCCGGGGGAGAAAACCTTCACACAAACTGCACCTGTCATAAGGAAGATGAAGACTCACCAGTGTCCACAGTGTCCGAAGGTATTCACCCGTCCTGGACATGTGAAACGTCACATGTTAGTGCATTCAGGTGATAAACCTCATGAATGTCCAGAGTGTGGGAAGAGATTCAGTGAGCATGGAAATATGAAGACTCACATGTTAGTGCATTCAGGTGACAAACCTCATGAGTGTCCAGAGTGTGGGAAGAGATTCAGTCATCTTGGTTATATCAAGTCTCACATGTTAGTGCATTCAGGTGACAAACCACATAAGTGTCCAGAGTGTGGAAAGGGATTCAATCGTGTTGGAAATATGAAGACTCACATGATGGTGCATACGGATGAGAGACCTTTTCAATGTGCCGAGTGTGGCAAAAAATTTAGAGAACGTGGAACTATAATAAGACACATGTTAGTACATTCAGGTAATAAACCTCATGTGTGTCCAGAGTGTGGGAAGAGATTCAGTCGTCTTGGTTATATCAAGTCTCACATGTTAGTGCATTCAGGTGACAAACCACATGAGTGTCCAAAGTGTGGGAAGAGATTCAGTCAGCGTGGACAAATCAAGTCTCACATGTTAGTGCATTCAGGTGACAAACCACATGAGTGTCCAGAGTGTGGGAAGAGATTCAATCGTGTTGGAAATATGAAGATTCACATGATGGTGCATACGGATGAGAGACCTTTTCAATGTGCTGAGTGTGGCAAAAAATTTAAAGAACGTGGAATTATAGTAAAGCACATGTTAGTGCATTCAGGTGATAAACCTCACGAGTGTCCAGAGTGTGGGAAGAGATTCAGTCAGCGTGGAAATATGAAGACTCACATGATGGTGCATTCAGGTGACAAACCACATAAGTGTCCAGAGTGTGGGAAGAGATTCAATCGTGTTGGAAATATGAAGACTCACATGATGGTGGTGCATTTAGATGACAAACCTCAGGAGTGTCCAGAGTGTGGGAAGACATTCCGTCACCGTGGACATATGAAGAGGCACAAGATGACACATGCAAATAATAGGCTAAACACTTTGAGTGTGGAAGATAATTAAGAGAATGTTAAAGGATAATGAGGCACATAATGGTATATTAACTTTAATCTAACAGTGTGTTATCACACTGTCAGTTGGACCATGTCGTAGCTCAGTCGATTAAGGCAGCGTCTGGGATGATTTTGGATGTAGGTTCGAATCCTTGTCATGGCCCTTGTGGATTTGTTCAGTTGAATGTTCTTCAGAGGTAATTATATTTTGTTTGAGAAATACACTAAACAATGAAAGGTAAAGATCTAAAGATATTTTATTATATTGTTCTTTTATGAAAGTTAGATGACCAAGCAAGAACTAGAGAAGCTGTCACTGTAGGAAAACTGAAAATTGCTTATAAGTATAGAAAAATCTCTTTAGTTTAGCAAAGATAAAGCAAAGCTTTAAATGTTTTTCTTCATATTTATGTAAATAATAATGTGCTTTGTTTTTGCTCTCTGTGGAAATTTATTTAAAATTTAATATACTCTGTAGCTAAGTTATGGACATTTTTGTTGTAATATTATTTAACAATGGAGTTGGTGAAGAAGACAGTCTGAGACATACTTAAGATGAGACCATTTCATTGGAAGGGAAATGTATACTAATCAAGGAATTTTCTCATCAGATTCATATGCAAACTGATGTCCATTTTTTATTTTTTGCTTAGGCTTATTTACACTGAGCTTTAAATTTGCTCTGTACCTAGTGTTACCCAATCTCCTAATTTTTATGTAGTATTAAACAACTTTATCATTGTGTTCATTGCTGTCTTCTTTTATGTGCTAGCCATATGCTGTATTGTGACTACCAATTTTTGTCAACTACCATTCAAGCTGTCATTGCAATCAATTTTAGCTACCTATGTGCTTTAATTTACTGTACCTACAATTTTCTCTCATCTTCTTTTTTTCATTCCATGTAACGGTTATCATTTTTTTGTCTATAAATTTTGCAAGTATTTACCTCCTTAAAATTTTCTTAGATTAAGTACATGCCCGAAACGCTGCGCGTACTAGTGGCTTTACAAGACTGTAACTACCATATTATGTATCCTCACATTCCCAATGTACATTCTTGTATATGCATAAATAAATAAATAAATAAATAAATAAATAAATAAATAAATGAGTTCCTCTCTTGATTATAAATATTTCACCAAAGAGTTTATTGAAGGCAGACTGGCATTTATAACTGTCAGTGAAGTGAATATGAAATTTAAATTTATATTACTATAGAAATTTATATCACTCAAAATTAACCAGAAATTTATATTACTGTACCCTATTTTATCAGTTATGCTGTAATTGTCTGGGAATAAGACTTTACCCGATTTACCTGAGGGCCACTAACCCTAGTGGCTTCAATGAGAACAGGAAGCCGGTGGCTTGTTGAAGGTCTCACCCCTATCCCCATTTGCCTTGATGATCTGTTCCAATTATATTTTGAAATTCAACACAGTTTTGGCAGTTTAAGGCTTCGACAGGTAGGCAGTTCCATCAATCAATAACCCTGTGGGTGAAAAAGCCCAATTCGAAGTTATATATTTGCCTGATTGGCAATTATATTAGCCTTATTGGTAATTATATTGGCCTGACTGGCATAATCCTCTCTGTCAATTATATTCTCCAAACTGGCAATTATATTAAGATGATTGTGAATTACATAAGCCTGACTGGCAATTAAATTAGCATGACTGTCAATTTAAATCAACAAAATATTTATTTATGTTGTGGTGCTCGTGGGTTCTATTACATCCATCAATGAAGAGTTTCAAATCAGGATTAGCATTTAGGAACAAGGTTTTGTACATGTAAATAGCACAAGGAGACCCAGGAGTCTCCTAGGGAGACCCAGGAGTCTCCTAGGGTGACCCAGGAGTCTTCTAGGTGACCCCAAGAGTCTCCTAGGGTGGCCCAGGAGTCTTCTAGGGTGACCCAGGAGTTTTCTAGGGTGACCCAGGATTCTCCTAGGGTGTCCCAATGTCTCCTAGGGTGCCCCAGGAATCTCCTAGGGGTGACACAGGATCATTTGCCATGTTGACCTTTGCTTTTAATTCGGCTGTAGCCGAATTAAAAGCAAAGGTCAACAAACTGATCGAAACTGTGAACGCCAAGAAATCCGGACTCCGCCTGCCAAAGATCATTGGGGAATATAAACCCGGATATGCGTATGGAAATGTCAAGACACACAAGCCTGGAAACCCACTTCGGCCAATCATTAGCCAGATACCCACACCCACGTACAGACTGGCGAAGCGACTCAACGGCCTGCTGACTCCTTATGTTCCTTGCGCCTTTAGCCTGAAGTCTCCAAAGGAATTTGTTGACTTACTGCGGGGCACACGGGCCACAGGGATAAGAGCCTCGTTGGACGTAGAATCGCTGTTTACCAACGTACCTGTGGACGAGACAATCGGAATGATAGCCGACAGAGTGTATCGTGATCCAGCTTGTACTCCTCTTTTCAGATTCAGATTCAGATGTTTATTCAGGTAAGGTATATACATACAAGTGAAGTTACATTAATGGATTGATATATAGATAGATCTAGTACATACAATGCCTAAAGCCACTATTACGCAATGCGTTTCGGGCAAGAAAACATTAATATCTAGAACTTAATACTAATTGAGCATAAAGAATAAAAGATGTTGAGAACAAATACAAATAAAGATAAAAAAAAAGGGGGGAAACATGACTGAACAAGCAGCACAAATACAATAGGTTGACAGTGTTGATTAAAAAAGGAAAAAAAAAAAAAAAAAAAATAACAGACATGGGTTGACAATAGAGGAGTGAGGTAGATTACAGGGAATTTATTAGGTAGTGTTTAGTTTTTATCTTAAACTGGTTGAGAGAGGTACAGTCTTTAACATGGTTGGGAAGGTCATTCCACATTCTGGGCCCCTTGATTTGCAGAGCATTTCTAGTTTGATTAAGACGTACTCTAGGAATATCAAAACTGTATTTATTTCTGGTGTGGTGCTCATGGGTTCTGTTACAACCTACTATGAAGCTTTTAAGATCAGGATTGGCATTATAGTTTAGCGTTTTATATATGTATAATACACATGAGAGAATGTGCAGAGACTTAATATCTAACATATTAAGAGATTTGAGTAGGGGTACCGAGTGATGTCTGGGGCCAGAGTTGGATATTGTTCTAATAGCGGCTTTGTGTTGGGTAATTAGAGGACGTAAGTGATTTTGGGTAGTAGAACCCCAAGCACAAATACCATAGTTGAGATAAGGATAGATAAGGGAGTAATAGAGAGTCACCAGGGCAGGGCGTGGTACATAATATCTGATCTTAGAAAGAATGCCCACAGTTTTTGAAACTTTTTTAGATATATTTAGAATGTGTCCCTGGAAATTCAGCTTGTGGTCAATGAGAATGCCAAGGAATTTGCCATCTAATTTGTTACAAATTTGGGTATTGTTTATTTTGAGATTTATAAGACTAGAGGATTTATTGCCAAACAGAATATAGAAGGTTTTGTCAATGTTAAGGGTGAGTTTGTTGGCAGTTAGCCAAAGATGGACTTTATTTAGCTCAGTATTTACTGTGGCATTTAGAGCAAGAGGGTCAGGACTGGAGTAAATGAAGGTTGTGTCGTCAGCAAATAGAATTGGTTTGAGGTGTTGGGAGGCATTTGGAAGGTCATTAATGTAGATGAGAAAGAGGAGAGGGCCAAGTATGCTGCCCTGAGGAACACCAATGTTGATGGGTAGGGTGGGAGAAATTGTATTATTCACAGAAACATATTGGAGCCTGTCAGTAAGGTAGGACTCGAGGTATTGTAGGGAGTGTCCTCTGACTCCATAATGATGTAATTTAAGAAGAAGGTTATGGTGGTTGACAGTATCAAAAGCTTTACGCAGGTCCACAAATAACCCAACAGGGAACTCCTTTTTATCAAGAGCTGTATGAATCGAGTTAAGCATACTAATAAGTGCATCGTTAGTGCTTTTTTTGGGTCTGAAGCCATATTGGCAAGGGCTAAGTATATTGAGTTTGGCTAGATATGAGTAAAGCTGCTTGTATATAAGTTTTTCAAAAATTTTTGACAAGTTTGGCAGGATTGATATAGGTCTGTAGTTGTTAACATCTGTGGGGTCACCACATTTGTGGACAGGCGTTACTCTCGCTTTTTTTAGAATATCTGGAAAGGTTTGGAGTTCAAGTGACTTATTGAAGAGCAAAGCAATAGCAGGGGCTAAAGATCTGGAGGCTTTTTTGTAAATTAAAGTTGGTATCTCCTCAAGGGCACCAGACTTGGTTTTAAGGGAAAGGATTATCTCATTGACGTCAGCGGAGTTAATAGGCTTTAGGTACAGAGACTGTGGATAGTTACCTGTAAGATAGTCCTTAATGTCAGTACTGGAAGATGGAATATCATTTGCAAGGGATGAACCAATGGAAGAGAAGAACCTATTAAACTCAATAGCAGAATCAGAGGCTGAAAGCTGACCATCGTTATTAGACAGGAGAGTCGGTTTGTTATTTAAAGATTTCTTTGATCCCAATATTTGTGAAATTGTGCTCCAAGTTTGTTTAATGTTGCTCTTTATTTGAGTAAATTTAACTTCGTAGTAATTAGTTTTGGCTCGTCTAATTATCTTAGATAGCAATAATGAGTAATTCTTTGAGAATTCTTTGGAGACAATTCCTAACCTATACTTCTTCTCAAGGTCGTGTTTTTTGTTAATGGATTTCAGTATTCCCTTTGTAAGCCAAGGATTGTTAAGCCTTTTGCTTGTGACTTGTTTTGTAAGCCTAGGACAGTGGGTGTTATAAAGGCTAAGAGTTGTTTGTAGAAAAGATTGCACTGCTAGGTTGATGTCCCCTATGTTACCTAACTCGGACTCCCAGTTGACATTATCAGCAGCAGTTATAAAATTGTTTATAGCAGTTTCATTGTGCAGCCTAAAGCTTAACTCCCTTGTTTCTAGAGGTGGTTTGCTAATGTTAGTTAAGAGAAATGTGGGGTAGTGGTCTGTAGTGCTATCGGTGATTATACCTGAAGTAAGCGGAGAGGTTATGTTGGTCCAGATGTGATCTAGAGTCGTGGCAGTGCTATCAGTGATTCTAGTAGGTCTAGTGATTAAGGGTATGAGGAGGCAGGAATTCATACAGTTGAGGAAGCTAACAGCAGTAGGGTGTTCTGGCTCGCAGAGGTCAATATTAAAGTCCCCTGCGATAATTAGGTGGTTTTTGTTCAGTCTGTTATCAAGTATTAGATTTCTAAGGTTTGAGTTGAATCCAGACACATCAGTGTTGGGAATTCTATAGACTGCACCCACAGACAGGACAGACTCGGCACCCTTGACTCTGAAGCTGGCGAAGATATACTCCCCATAGCAGTCTCTAGTTCTAATTTCTTTTAAGCATGTTAGTTCTTGGTGGTAGTAAAGAGCAGTGCCACCACCTCTCTGAAGTTGACGACAGTTGTGAATTGCTGAGTAGTTAGGCATGTTAAAGAGTTGAGTAGTATCCTCTTTCAACCATGTTTCAGTAAGTATAATAAAAGAGAATTTGTTGCCAATAGTTTCAATCAAGGCACTAACATCATCGAAGTGTTTACCTAGGGATCTAACGTTCAAATTGATTACAGAGATATTGTGATTATGAGTTAATACATTGTTTACATCATGTGCTGCAAAATATCTGCAATTTAGATCATTAAAGTGATTATTGTCATAGATAGTGGATAAGAGGTTAAGTTCAGGGTCTATACTTGACTGCATAAAAAAAGCTGATTGTAGAATCAGAAATAAGTAGAAAAAAGCTATAAAATAGGGAAAAATATATACACAATACTGTACAAAACAAACACAAAAGGGGCTTACAGGGGTACAAAGGAGTAAGGGAGTATGGCTAGGCTAGGCAACCTAGGCAATTAATGAGATTAAAGAAAAAACATGTAAACATGGACTATACAAAACACAAGATATGGAAATACAAAACAAAAAATATAAGCAAGACTAAGCAATACAAAAAAACAAAAAACAAATTGAGCAAAAATGAGGTAGATTGCATACGAGTACTCACAGGTACACTGTAAGTAACAATTTGCAATTTGAGATGCAGGCAAAGCCAGGGGTACAATGGAGTAAGGGAGCATGGCAAGGCTAGGCAACCTAGGTAATAAATGAAATCAAAGAAATGTTGAATAATAAACATAGGCAAATTTAAGCTAATGATTAATAACTATAGATAGTTCAGTAATGACTGTATAATTAAAAAGACCTGAAGAACTACTTAATAACTCAATTAAATAATTTCGGTAAATGACTAGGTAAGAGTAAGTTAAAAATTAAGTCAGAAAATGAACCAAGGAGACTTAGGATACCTAGCCCCACTAGTTGACAGGGGGTTAATTAAGTTAATTCATTGAGAGTGATAATATGGTGAGACAAACCACATTGGGAGAGGAAAGTGTTGAGGTTTTCTTCTCTAGTAATAGTAAACATTTTGCCCTCTGCGGTTTTTCTCACCTTTATCAGACCATCTCTAACGAAGCACTGATGAATAGCATCTGGGTTTTGTTGCCGGATTTGACGCAGGCGGTAGAGGATTTGCTGTCTGTTCCTAGTCAAGCACTCGTTGATGTATAATCCCTTCCGTAGGGATGCAGCTGTCCGGACTAGATTGGATTTCGTGAACTGGGAAGACAGCTTCAGGCGAATTTTCCGTTGATTTAGACCTGATGGATTCTTTTTGCCTACTCTGTAGGCAGCAATAACGTCAGTTTTGTTTAGATTGAGCTGCAGTTTGTTTTTTAAGAGATCCTGAGCTATTTCGAAACAATTTTCACCTTCATGTTCCACAGGTATATCTTGGGACGACACGATAACAGAGTCTAGCAGCTTTTGCTGGTCTTGTTCCTCCTGGGAGACGGAACGTTGAGCTGAAAATGTACTGATACATGCAGTCATTTTGCTGAGAGCTTCCTCCTGCTTTTTTAAGGCTTCATCAGTTTTCCGAAGGTTGTTTTCCTCATGGAGATCATTCAAATCATGCTGTAGTTGGTCTTGGCTAGCCTCTTGACATACCAGAAAATATTCTGAGGAAACTACTCCAAGCTTGTACTAAAGAGGCACCCTTCTTGAGCCCGGATGGGCACATGCATAAGCAAGTAGATGGGGTCGCCATGGGTTCTCCCCTAGGTGTCCTGTTTGCAAACTTCTACATGGGTACCATCGAGCAAAAAGTCTTAGTCGACATGAACTTGAAACCGGCCATATACTGCAGGTATGTTGACGACATTTTTACACAGGTACCTGATGTCAGACATCTGCAGGAGCTGAAGGAGGCATTTGAGCAGAGTTCCGTGCTGCGTTTCACTTACGAGATGGAAAAGGATGGGAAGCTGCCCTTTCTAGATGTAACAGTCATGGAAAAGGGCGGAGGTTTCCACACTGCAGTCTACACTAAGGAAACAAACATAGGAATGTGCCTAAATGCCAACAGCGACTGCCCAGACAGGTACAAGAGGAGTGTTGTTAACGCATATGTCGACCGTGCTCTCAGCCACAGCTCAGAATGGAAGCAAGTCGACGAAGAACTCTGTAGGGTAAGGCAGGTCCTAGTCAATAACGGCTTCTCCAATGGTTTCGTCAAAGACATCATAAGAAGGAAAGTGAAAAGCCATGCAACCTCTGAAGAGACAACTAACGCAACACCTATACCCCCTATTAGACTATTTTACAGGAACTTCTTTTCCACAGCTCATAAAACGGAGGAAAGGGTCCTGAAAGATATTGTTAATAGAAACGTTATCCCTACAGACAAAAATCAGAGGATACAACTGACGATTTACTATAAAACCAGAAAAACGGCCAGCCTACTCATGAGAAACTCTCCAGACACAAAACAGAACGCTTTAAAAGAGACTAACGTCGTCTATGCCTTCAAATGTCCTCTTGGGGACTGTAAGCTCCAAAAAACCCAATATATAGGCAAGACAACAACATCTCTTTCTAGGCGTTTAACGATGCATAAGCAACAGGGCTCCATTAAGGAACATATAATCTCTTCCCACAACCAAACCATCACCAGAGAAATCCTAGTAAACAACACAGAAATCATCGATAGATACAGCGATAGCAGGCGGCTTGACGTTTGCGAGGCAATACACATCAAGAAGTCAACACCAGCAATCAACAGCCAATTATTGCACAACTATATTCTACCCACCTCAAGACTCCGCTCCAATATAGAAGCATCAAGAAATATGGACCAATAGGCTTTCTACAAACACTTCTATTCAATATCCATTGTTTCGTGTTCTGTCTTGTGTTGATGAAATTAATACCCTATTAATACCCTTGTTCTGTCTTGTGTTGATAAAATTAATACCCTATTAATGCCACATCTTGTTCTGTCTTGTGTTAATGCCACATCACCCCTTCCACCTCACTCAAATGTAGATATAAAATCGGAGATGCGTAAGTTCTATTCAGTTGTGTATTTGTGAACTAAAGTCTTTGAAAATGTAATAAGTTTTACGAAACGCGCTCGTGTCGCGTCAGACTAGAAATAAAAATGAATTTTGGAGAATTGATTTTTGATTTACCTCCAACAGTGAAAAGAAATGTACGAAAGATTGAGAAAATTCGTGTTAGAATTATTAATCTTACTTTTTCGGTCATATTTAATAATATATATATATATATATATATATATATATATATATATATATATATATATATATATATAAATATATATATATATATATATATATATATATATATATATATATATATATATATATATATATATATATATATAAGCAGTCAATAGGTACCTGGACCTAGATTCAGGAAGCTCTGTGTATTTCTTCGTAAGTGGGTTTGCTACGAAGGTTCCTAAGTGCGCCCTAAGAAGATGCTTAGGTGCGATTCAATAAGGTATACTTAGGAAGAAAATTGTTGGTTCACCTGCGTGCCGATAGAGGTCACTACTGTGTTTTGTTTGGCCAATCAGAGAGCAGCAACATTCTTCATATTGAAGATTTAGCGCTGGCTTATAGGAGCTCTACTGCCTCCTATTTACGTCGAATTTTCTTATAAAATTAGTATATTTCGAAGTAAAACAATGTTTTTTCAACTTCTACAGCCAGCACCGATATTGTAGTAAACAAATATGTTACATTTGTTGTTTACCTACGTAATTCTAAGAGATACTGTGTGGCTGTCCTTGTTGCTCGGAAGATGCGCTGACAATTATTGTATATATTTACTGAATTTACCCAATGGCCACTAACTATCTAGTGACCTCGAAGAGGACAGAAAGCCGGCGGCTTGTTAAAGGGCCCGCCAATTGAATTAATGTTATTTTTTAGCTGGAATTTGGCATTTACGGCTTCAGCGGGTAGGCCGTTCCATGGGTTTATAGCCCTCTTGGTGGAAAAAAAAAACATCTGTTTTCAGTCCTGCTTGAGAGAACATACTCTCCAACACTATATCTGTGATTGTCCTGTTATCAGTGACTTCATACCAAATGGTATGAGGTACTTTGAGCTCTGTAATTACTTCATACACTCAGGAATATTGGAAGATATTCTTGTGCTGCACCCAGATTTTGCCAGTGGAGGCTAATAGATCAGCATTAAGTATTTTGTTCTCTCCTAATTCCATGTATGACTGGCCATCCTGTGAGGTGAGGATGTTGGGTGAGCTTGTAGCTGGTTTTTGATCTACACTGTGTGGTCCTTTATACAGAATAGGGAAGCAGCACATTGCTGTGTATACCTAAACATGTTTAAAAATACATTGTTTGAGAGGAGTTTTGTAGAAACTGGTAAGAGTAATTATAATATAATGTTTCCATGATTCAGTGCTTACCTCTTGTGAAAATTGCTTAGAGTTGTTTAGTCAGAGTTGATTTGTTTTTTGTATTGAGGCTGGTATTTTCTAAATTGATTCCATGTACAGTATGTCTAACCATCCTGTGAGATGGGAGTATTAGATAAACTTATAGCTAGTTTTTTATCTACACTGTGTAATATTCCATAAAGAATAGGGTAGCAGCACATTGCTGTGTATACCTAATCTTCTTAATAAAAAAAATTAGTAATAAAGATTTTAAATTATAGTTTGTATTATTACAAATACAGTACTGTATTATCCTTATTAAATCATGTTGACCATGGATCATTAAGATCTCATGTTGATATGTAATACAAGTCATATTCTTTTGAACTGCTAATCCATGCTAATCATTCATTAAATTGTGCATTATGTCTTAATTTTTCACTTCCTTGGATATACTGTACAGTACAAAAAGATAGGATGAAAATAAACCAGTAATATTTCTTTCATTATATTTTTCATTTAAATAACTGCATCAATATTTTTACAGCTGACAGGATTTGTTTTCCCATACAGGTGCATTATTTGTAAAAAAAAATTTGGTTTATTGTTACACACAATGATGCTACATAGCCTTCCCAGCTTGGTGCCTTCTTTTAATACTTACTGATTAAAAAATAAATAATAAATACATTTTATTCAGGAAAAGTACATACAGTTGATTTACAAACATAATGTTGGATTTATAGGCAGAGCTAGTACATACAATACCTAAAGCCACTAATACTCATAGCATTTCGGGCAAGGTGTGGGGGGAAAAAAACACAGACTAAAACTTAATAGCAATCGAGATTAGGTATAAATTGTGTTGAAAGAAGGAATAAAAAATACAAAAAGGGGGTTAACATAGCATAAATCAGCAATTGCACATGTTGGTGAACAGCGTTGTTTAAAAAATAGCAAGACATGGGTTGACATTTAGGAGGTAAGTTAGGTTACATGGAGTTAATTAGGCAGTACTTGGTTTAACTCTTAAACTGGTTGAGAGAGGTACAGCCTTTGACATGATTCGGGAGGTCATTCCACATTCTGGGTCCCTTGATTTGTAGAGCACTTCTAGTTTGGTTACACACAGACAAATTGAGTAACAGGAAGAGGTCTTGGACACAAATTTGTTCCATGCTAAATGTAGAGGAATCAGCTGAGTATTCCTCAAATAAAATAAGTTGCCTCAGCTTATAAGGTAAATAAAATAAGCATTTCTCAAATAAGTAGCTGCCTCACCTCACTGCCTTACTGCTACATAGCCTTCCCGGGATGGTGCCTTCTTTTGATAATTACTTGTTCCACACCCAAATTGTATAACAGGAAGAGGTCTTAGACCCCTACTTCCCTCTCTCTTTTTTAGTAGTCTATATAGTCATAATTATAGCTTTAAGTATTCAATGAATAAAGTTTTTGACATTTTTACCCTTTTCCTTACCTAACATCATTTGTGCAGCATATTTTTATTTTATGTCTCACCCAGATTTAATTTCAAAATAAAACCAAACTAAATAAATTAGAAATGGGTATGTATAGCTAAGGTACACCCTTACTACTAGGTGAACAGGGGCATTTGGTGATAGTAAATGATCCCATCAGGCAGGGCTCATCACCTTCTCTCATATTTCATGTTCACCAGTGTTTATTTACTTAATAACTACTGGTATAATATCTTGCTATTATAAAACTAATTCTACTATCATCAAACACATAATTACTTCAAGTTTCAAGCAGAGAATGCATATATAACTAACACGAAGGACTCCTCTCCACTAGATTCACCAGGGGTCCATAGAATTACCCAAGTCGCCCAAATCAGGCCAAAACTACCCAAATCGTCCTAGCATTACGTAAGTAATGAAGAAATATGGTATATTTACTTACTATAATGTTGGTGCTACACGTAGAACATGATCAAACCTATTTTTACTCTGAAATAATCTAATTTCATAACGAAATGAGACGTAAATATGTGAGAGGTGACGCCATAGGAAGTCGACGGTCCAAGCGACAATTGTGTGGAGCGACTTATCCAAGATATATGGTCGCCTGGAGAGTGTTTGCTGCCATAACAGCCTCCTGTACACAGTGATGCAGTCGTCGTATTTCATGGCTCAAATTGTCGCAAATTTAATTGGTAATATTAACAAGTAGAATGTGTATTTATAATAATATTTTTCATAAACAGCCACAAAATATTTAATATTTATTAAAAAAAAGTGTCTGGAAGTTAAATCCCACATGACAATAAATTTGTTATATAGATACTAGCGTTATTCGTTGGTATGCGTTCGCTATTTAAACTACTCCAGTCCTTTTCGTTCATAGAACACCGAACCCTACACGCTCTCTGATATATTGCTTAATTAACAAATATTCACAAATAAAGATTATATTTATATATGTTATCAGAAAGGCAGATATAAAATAGTTTGTGTTAATGCATCACAGAGATTATACCTTATTAGAGAGGAAAAATATTCATATTTTAAACAAGGCTTCTTGGCCGACGCTCTCCCTTTCGATGGGAACTATGACCTTTTGAAAATCAATGTTAATTGAATCTATATATTGTAAAAAACGAAGTTTTTTATGTCATCAGAAAGACATATAAGCTGCATGTTAATACTTTGGTATAAATATAACTGAAGTGAAAGTGAAGATATATGCCTTTTTATAGTTACTTGATGGCTCGCTCAGGGAGTGTGAAGGCCTGCACACAAGCCAATCAATTTTATAATTAATGTACATATATGCAAAGTAACGTCAAAGGTTTTTATTTCAGAATAAAGACAGATGTAGACGATAATGTAAATACATTTCAAGGAAAACATATCTTAAATGAAAGCAAAGATATGGTCAAATAAATAGGCAATACCACACCATCGCCAGTGTCCGGACACATGAATATTCGCATTAGGTAGGTGAAAGGAAATGTACCCAACCATTTCCATATACGCGACCAGTTTCCGTTCTTATGTTCTTACTTACATTTATTGAAATTTATCATCATCATTTACAGAAATAAATTAACATAAAAATGTAGTAATTTTAATACACAAAACAGAAGTAGATATGTATGTAAATTATGACGCAGGATAGGATCACTATTGCAGAACTATTCGCATACTTTGCGTCATTATATACAGTACTGGAATTTAAAAAAAATCGCGGAATTCAGAGATAACACCATCATTGGTGTCCAAGAGAAGTGTAAGTACTTCATTTATAATGATGTGCTGCCCGAAATCTTAGCGAAGTATCTAAAATTTGCTTACTGTAAGTAATTCATGCAAATGATTGTAAAGCTGCCGCCCAGTTGGGTGGGTGTGGAGCACATGACTGTTAAGCTGCCGCCCAGTTGGTTGGGTGTGGAGCACATGACTGTAAAGCTGCCGCCCAGTTTGGTGGGTGTGGAGCACATGACTGTTAAGCTGCCGCCCAGTTGGGTAGGGTGTGGAGCACATGACTGTAAAGCTGCCGCCCATTTGGGTGGGTGTGGAGCACATGACTGTTAAGCTGCCGCCCAGTTGGGTGGGTGTGGAGCACATGACTGTTAAGCTGCCGCCCAGTTGGGTGGGTGTGGAGCACATGACTATAAAGCTGCCGCCCAGTTGGGTGGGTGTGGAGCACATGACTGTTAAGCTGCCGCCCAGTTGGGTGGGTGTGGAGCACATGACTGTTAAGCTACCGCCCAGCTGGGTGGGTGTGGAGCACATGACTGTTAAGCTGCCGCCCAGTTGGGTGGGTGTGGAGCACATGACTGTAAAGCTGCCGCCCAGTTGGATGGGTGTGGAGCACATGACTGTTAAGCTGCCGCCCAGTTGGATGGGTGTGGAGCACATGACTGTTAAGCTGCCGCCCAGTTGGGTGGGTGTGGAGCACATGACTGTTAAGCTGCCGCCCAGTTGGGTGGGTGTGGAGCACATGACTGTAAAGCTGCCGCCCAGTTGGGTGGGTGTAGAGCAAGACTAGTAATTGGACGACTCACCATAGATGTAAAGTGCCTAGTATAGTGACTTGTGAGCCTCTTGTTGAATCACTTGTGATACAAAGATTATTGATGTGTGTATTTGTGTGGGTGATTGAATATGTATGTGAATGTATATGTATGTATATGTATATATGCAATTGACGATCACGAAACAATAATCATTTGTATGCGGAAAATTCCATATTTCATTTCTCTGGATTTACCGCATATGTATATATATGTACATATATGTATGATTATGTGTACATGTATATATAACATTAATAAGAGGAAATGAAGATGAAGAAATGATAAAAAGAATGGCAATAGTGGATAGTAGTAACACACTTAAGAATTATTCAGTAATAAATACAAACTCGTCCTTCACCTATGATAAAGGAAAGTCAACTTGGAAGGATTCAATTTACATGAGATTAAGATTAGGATACAAATATATCTGGCAATACGGAGTTGATGTCAGTGAAAAAGATAAGGATTGTAAATTATGTAGTATGCCGCACGCCCACACCTTAGAACATTATGTATTAGAGTGTCAACTTATTGATAACTATATAGTACTATAGAAATAAGGAAATAAGTAATGTACCACATCAAATTGTTTGTATGTGTGATAATGGTATGATAGACAGTATACTTAGGAGCTACAAAAATTTTGCCCCAAGAGTGTAACAATTGTATGCTGTACTTACTATATTACCCTGCAATGTTAAATGGGATTCTTGTAATGTTAATTGTCTATTTGTACTTACTGAATTTGTGCGCCCCTTGAGGGACTTGAAGTAGAGGGGGTAGAAATAGCCTAAGTTACTCTACCCCTTTGAGTTGTATTTTTTTCTTGTCTCAATAAACATACTTGAACTTGAACTGTAAATATTTGTGGCTTCCTGACCATAAAGTTACCGCCGCAGTCGAGGGTAAGAGACCGGATGTACCCATATACAAGCCGCACTAGCTATTAGTTCATAAAAGCTGACAACTTACCCAGATAAACATTACTTCCTAATTATATATATATATATGCAAATAATACAATTAAAATGTTTAAAACGTGATTATATATATGTATCATGTGGACAGTTTTTAATGTAATTTTTTCTCCTGATATTCGGGTTCTTTATTATGCTTCATCTTGAGGCAAAGCCCAATACCTTACGCCATATTGATGCTCTGTCTACAGATCATTCTCTCTCTCTCTCTCAAATCATATACATTGATGGTTTCCTACACCGCCACACGGGTGCAGCTGCAAGTGCAGTTGCCTCTACCCATCAGACAGAACTATTTGCCTTGCTTGTTACACTAAAATGTGTACAAGTGTGTGTGTCTATGTATGTATTAACACGATGTACTGAACGCGGGGTGAGAATAGCTTGAGCTACCTCATCCATTTGTGTGTATTTTACCTCAATAAACTTATTTCAATTTCAATTTCAATTCAAGTCTCCAAACTTGATGCATTAATTGTAAGTGATTTTCTGCCATCCTGCATTAATTGTAAGTGATTTCTATCATGCTTAATTGCGCGCAACTCTCTAAGACACAATTGTAACATGACCGTGTCTGAAGCTAGACAGAAAACACAACATTATTAGTGATGGTAACATAAGCTATTTCATGTGAATTCCATCTTCGTTGACCTCCGAAACTTGAGGAATGGTCCAGAAAATAGCTACTAAAGTTTAAGTCAAGTGTGAAGATACTTTAGTTGATACTTAGATACTTCCAATAAGTGTAAACATAAGTGCTGACGATGCTACCTTCCTCTATTCAGACCCCAACCCAAACGCACTATATAATAATGAAAATAATAGATTTAAAAAGTCCACTCATGGATGTAAACTAACAAACTCACATCAAACATAAAAAAGACCGACTACTATTTTTGTTCGAAAGTAAATCCTGAAACCGAATTCAACTTCAGATACACAATGTTAACATTAGCAATAATGATTATGGAAAGTTCCTTGACCTATACAGAGACAAGAGACTGAACTTCAGCATCCACATACAACACATATGTGAGTGGTGAGAGAGAGAGAAAGAGAGAGAGAGAGAGAGACAGACAGAGAGAGAGACAGACAGAGAGACAGAGAGAGAGAGTGAGAGAGTATTCACCTAGTTGTGCAGGCGCGGGTTGAGCTCTGCTCATTCGGCCAGCCTCTCAACTGTCAATCAACTATTACTGACTAACTAATTTTTTTTCTCTCGCACACACACACACACACACACACACACACACACACACACACACACACACACACACACACACACACACACACACACACACACACACACACACACACACACACACAAAAAAAAACAATCGACCGGGTAAACAAGGATAAACTATTCAACACTGGTGGGACGCGAACAAGGGGACACAGGTGGAAACTGAGTACCCACATGAGCCACAGAGACGTTAAAAGGAACTTTTTCAGTGTCAGAGTAGTTAACGGATGGAATGCATTAGGCAGTGATGTGGTGGAGGCTAACTCCATACACAGTTTTAAATGTAGATGTGATAGAGCCCAGTAGGCTCAGGAATCTGAACACCAGTTGATTGACAGTTGAGAGGCGGGACCAAAGAGCCAAAGCTCAACCCCCGCAAGCACAAATAGGTGAGTACAAATAGGTGAGTACACACACACCAGGAAGCAACCCGTAGCAACTGTCTAATTTCCAGGTACCTATTTACTGCTCGGTGACATCACATTAACATTTACAGAGAGTAGAGAATTAATTAGGTATCTGGGAGCTAGTTAACTGTTGTGGGATGTATATCTTGAGGTACTGTATACAATGTTCACAACAGAGCAATGTATAATCATTTCATTGTATACAACACATTGAGAAAGAATGAAGGTTAGATCCGAAAATTATTGTGTGGCTCTCTCATGACTTGTTTCCGGCGAGAAGAGTTGTGAATTTACATGAAAATGTACCAACAAAATCTTGTTACATAGCAGTAGGAGTAACATTTACTCCCTAGGTCCACGAGTCTAGAGCGCTGTCCACTCGGCCACCACCTCCCTTATTTTTTTTTTTTTTTTTTTTTTTTTTTTTTTTTTTTTTTTTTTGAGGTATATACAAGAATTGTTACATTCTTGTACAGCCACTAGTACGCGTAGCGTTTCGGGCAAGTCCTTAATCCTATGGTCCCTGGAATACAATCCCCTGCCGCGAAGAATCGTTTTTTCATCCAAGTACACATTTTACTGTTGCGTTAAACAGAGGCTACAGTTAAGGAATTGCGCCCAGTAAATCCTTCCCGGCCAGGATACGAACCCATGACATAGCGCTCGCGGAACGCCAGGCGAGTGTCTTACCACTACACCACGGAGACTGCTAAAGAGGGAGAGGGAGCGAGTGAGTGTGTGTGTGTGTACTCACCTAATTGTGCTTGGGGGGTTGAGCTCTGGCTCTTTGGTCCCGCCTCTCAACTGTCAATCAACTGGTGTACAGATTCCTGAGCCTACTGGACTCTATCATATCTACATTTGAAACTGTGTATGGAGTCAGCCTCCACCACATTACTGCCTAATGCATTACATCTGTTAACTATTTTGACATTGAAAAAGTTCTTTCTAACGTCCCTCTGGCTCATTTGGGTACTCAGTTTCCACCTGTGTCCCCTTGTTTGCGTACCACCCGTGTTAAACAGTTTATCTTTATCTACCTTGTCAATTCCTCTGAGAATTTTGTAGGTAGTTATCATGTCTCCCATACTCTTCTGCCTTCTAGTGTCGTGAGGTGCTTTTCTCGCAGCCTTTCTCCGTAGCTCATGCCTCTTAGTTCTGGGACTAGCCTAGTGCCATATCTCTGAACTTTTTCAAGTTTCGCTTTGTGCTTGACAAGGTACGGACTCCATGCTGGGGCCACATACTCCAGGATTGGTCTTACATATGTGGTATAGAAGGTTCTGAATGATTCCTTACACAGGTTCCTGAAGGCTGTTCTGATGTTAGCCAGTCTCGCATAATCACACACTCACGTGTGTGTGTGTGTGTGTGTGTGTGTGTGTGTGTGTGTGTGTGTGTGTGTGTGTGTGTGTGTGTGTGTGTGTGTGTGTGTGTGTGTGTGTATGTGTGTGTGTAAAATATACACTGAGGACAGGCAGCTTGTGCATGTCTATTCGTTAGGTGTATATCGAGGTCCACCTCCAAGGTCGAACTACTGACCTCCACATTCACCCTGGGCACAAGAAGTCTCGAACCACTAACCCCAGGAGCAGGAGACAGTAGTTCTATTAACTACTTTACCTACAGCATAAAGAAGAATTCCAGAAACAAGAAATGGCAGTTGTTAACTGCTTCTGGAATCCTTCCTCGAATGTAGATGTTGCAAGGTTCTTTGATTATGTAAGTTAACAATAAAGAACTACATACAAATTAAATGTGTGCTATAAAATATGTGTATGTGACATATATTCATATAAGCACAGACGTTGCGGTATTCAGAGTAAGGACAGTTTTTCCTCAGACCCATGCTCACAGTTCCTAGAAACCAGGACAATTTAGTAATCATGCGAAACTGCGGCATCTCTTACCGAGTCCATTTTGAACAAAAGGTAGTGAACAAAAATATCGAGTACATACAAGCAAAATATATATTCAGGCATTAAGTGTGCAACTTCATCATAGTGAATAATAATAATGGTTCTGTCAACTATGGGTTTCACAATAAACTAAAGGTAACAGGATGAGCATGGGTTGCACAAACTATTGGTAACAGGATGGGTATGGGTTGCACAATAAATTACTGCGCTACATCCGATCGGACTACATCCGATCCTATCTTAGTGACAGACACCAATATGTAACCATCAATGATACAACTTCGTCCACTCTACCAATTACCGTTGGAGTGCCACAGGGCAGCATCTTAGGACCTCTTCTATTTCTTATATATATAAACGATCTGCCTAATGTCTCTAATATTCTCAAACCGATACTGTTTGCTGACGATACTACTCTTATCTATTCAAACCTCAACCCACATACACTAAATAATGTTGTGAATAATGAATTAAAAAAAGTCCACTTATGGATGTCAACGAACAAACTAACATTAAACATCGAAAAGACTTACTACATCTTATTTGGAAGCAAATCATCAAATGCAATTCAGCTACAGATAGACAACATTAACATCAGTAATAAAGATGATGGCAAGTTTCTTGGCCTATTCCTAGACAAGAGACTCAACTTCAGCACCCACATTCAACACATAACTAAGAAAGTCTCTAAGACAGTTGGTATACTCTCCAAAATCAGATATTATGTTCCTAACTCTGCTCTCCTCTCACTATATTATGCACTAATTTACCCCTATCTTAATTATGGTATCTGTGCATGGGGGTCTACCACTGCAAACCACCTTAAGCCCATCATCACACAGCAAAAATCTGCTATCAGAATGATAACTAACTCAGCTTTCAGACAACACTCAGCTCCCTTGTTTAAATCCCTAACCTTGCTAAATATTAACTCCCTCCACACATTCTCTTGTGTCAACTACATTTACAAAACCCTGTTCTTAAATGCAAACCATGCTCTGAAACTCTCCCTGGACAGATGTAATAGGACCCATTATCACCACACCAGAAATAAATATCTCTTTGATATCCCCAGGGTCAAACTTAATCTGTGTAAACACTCTATGCAAATTAAGGGACCTAGTCTATGGAACTCACTCCCTAGTGAATTGAAAAACTGTAAAACTTTTGCCTTATTTAAAAGCAAAACCAAAAAGTACCTAACTTCATCTTCTTAGTTTCCTACACTGAGCTTTAAATTTGCTCTGTACCTAGTGTTACCCAATCTCCTAATTTTTATGTAATTTCAAACAACCTTATCATTGTGTTCATTGCTGTCTTCTTTTATGTGCTAGCCATATGCTGTATTGTGACTACCAATTTTTGTCAACTACCATTCAAGCTGTCATTGCAACCAATCTTATATTGTTTATGCTGTATTATGCCTACCAATTTTTTTGTCAACTACCATTCAAGCTGTCATTGCAATCAATCTTAGCTACCTATGTGCTTTAATATACTGTACCTACAATTTTCTCTCATCTTTTTTTCATTTCATGTAATCTGTTATCATTTTTTGTCTATAATTTTGCAAGTATTTACCTCCTTAAAATTTTCTTAGATTAAGGACCTGCCCGAAACGCTGCGCGTGCTAGTGGCTTTACAAGACTGTAATTACCATATTTGTATCCTCACATTCCTTATGTACATTCTTGTATATGCATAAATAAATAAATAAATAAAATAAATTAGCAGTGACAAAGAGAATACTTAAGCAAACATCTAATGAAAATCTCACCGACCTAACAAATTCACAAAGACCTGAAAATTGTAGCATTAAATATTATGATAGATATTGTGCGGAGACATTCACATACAGGATTAATGGAACAAGAACCCAGCAATGTGATGTTATAGTGGCCATAATACGCTTGGGATATAGACGTATCTGGCAGCTTTCTCAAAACCCAAATGTCGAGTACACAATGTGTCAACTTTGTGAAAGAGAAAATATGCACTCCCTTGAACATTATATTGTAGAATGTCCCATACTGACTGACTTTCGCCCTCCTGGGCTAAGGTATGCTGAACTGTGTAATTACTATTTGAGTACTGGAACACTTGATGATATATTGAACTTGTACCCTAGATTGACCATGTAACGTATCAATTATACAATGAATGTATGTGATGTAACTCTATAACCTGAGCTTGTGAAAGCACCTTAATCACCTTCAGTGATTAAGTGCTTAATTGCACACTAGTTTCTCTATCAGTTATCTCACCTTGTCAGAGTAAAAGAGACAAATATATGTGTATGTATGTGTGTATATATGTATGTATATATATGTATATGTACGCATACGTCTGTGTGTGTATATGTATGTGTATAAAGTATATGTGGAAGCTGGTCAGAATTCAATTTCACCTTTGTAAATGCACGTTAATGACACTATGTAAAAGACACATCGAACACTTTATGTAGGGCATACGTAAATCTGTGTATTTATGTATTTACGTATGTAGCTTAGCCTAGCATTTTAAAAACACTACAATCACCTTATGTGGTTGATTGTTCAATAAATCCCTGAACTATATGTTTAACAAATCTCTAACCCTATCAATGGAGTTAGTTAGTTTAGTTCTTATATTATGCACCCTATACCCATCTTGTGGGCGGTAGTGGAAAGGGTTAGAGTCCATGGCGGACTGAAGAAAATGTATATATGCTGGTTAGCATTGTTAATGTGTGGCCACGTCTGTGGTAGAAAATAATACAAAAAATCAAATAAAGGTATTATTGAAACTTTATAGGAAAACATTAAATCCTAAATATATCTTTAATATTATACTTGAAATATTGTATACTTTGCTCTCTCCATCGTACTTCTGCACCTGCTGGCAAGTGGTTCGGTGCAGTGTGCAGGTGATGTTCATTACTGGGTGAGCTGGCAGGTGGTGCTCACCTGCCAGCTCACCCAACGAAAATTTGGTTTTTAATAAACTTACACATTTATTGGGTCTTTCCTTCACCTTCATTCAAGCACTAGGGTATTACAGTAAGTGTTTTAATTATAATATTTATTAACGTTATTATTTTTAATTTTTATTATTATTAGTATTATTATTAACAGGAGAGGATCGAGTGTGTGTGTGTGGGGGGGGGGGGAATGGTACACATCCCAGCAAACACAGAACGTTTGTGGACGTTTTTAAATGGTTCCACAAAGGTAATACTGTAACTTTTGACATAAATACGTATATCTGACATTCTTAAAACCAAAGGATATAACTAAAAACATATATTCTTATGACACAGTTTTTTAAGATTTATGTAAAAATTTAAAAATAATAGTAAATGCTATGGTATTATAATGTTTTCATGCTTTATATTTAAGAATAAATAATTTTCAGTCAACATTTAGTTTTTTTTGTTTACTTTCTGTAAAGCTATCCAATTTACGTTCTTATAACATAAATATAACATTTATATGACGTCAGTATAACGTTATTTACACGACATCATTACGTTATTATGATGTTATATTAACGTATAATTCCTGTGTGAAAACCAGAATATATATTGAACTTTATGTTTTAAACATTGTAAAGTTATCATAAAACTTGGATTAGACGGTAAGCATGCTTTACTTATGAAAATATACAAACAAATCAACAAAAACATTTTAACATAAAAAACATAAACATAACATAAATTAATTGCATGCATGGGAGTTAACTGGAACTCTGTAATATTGCATACATGAACCTTAAGGTACAAACCCAGTGTATTTACTCATACAGTTCTTTCCTAAATCTAAATTTTTCCAATTTTTACACTTTGTTTCGAGTTCTGTCTTGTGTTGCTACTTTTAATACCCCATTAATGTCCCCTTTGTTATGTCCATTCATCCCATTGTGCACCTCTACCATATATCACTCCTAATTCTTTGCTTTTCTAGAGAATGTAATATAAGCTTTGACAATCTTTCTTCATATGACAGGTTAACAGGTAGAACAAAGATTACCATTTATATATGGATAACCATTATAAGTCGGTTTGAATGAGTGAATTGCTGCTTGAAGATAGGTATATACACGTGTGGTACTATCAGATTGCATCGTGGTGAGCCTAAAACCCTTCAGATCCAAGCAAAGGGTAAAATGCCAGCAGATACAATTGCGAACACATTGATACCAAAATGAAAGACATATGACGAGAATTGAGGTAACCAAAGTGAAAAGTGTGTTCACATTACATTGCACTAGAGTGCTCCCAGGTTACTTTCTCTCACTTTCTCTGTTTTGTGTGGATGGTCCGCCGTGCTTTCATCACGTCAGCGGGTGGAGCACGCTGCTGTTTTTGACATTTCATGCATAAATTCCGGTTGGAAATTCTATTGCGAACACATTGATACCAAAATGAAAGACCTAGGATGACAATTGAGGTGACCAGAATGAAAAGAGTGTATACATTTTATCGCTCTTGTGCGCTCCCTGGTAACACGCTCTCGCTTTCTCTGTTTGTTGCGGATGGTAAGCCGGGCTTTTGGAGTTTATATGCCTTTAGTCCTGTAGAGAATTCTATTGCGAACACATTGATGCTAAATTGAAAAACCTAGGATGAGAATTGAGGTAACAAAGTTGAAAAGGGTATACACTTTTCAGTATTATCACGCTCAGCTTTCTTTTTCTGGTACCCTTGGCCTACATTCATCTTGTCGGCGGGTGGAGCGCGCTGCTGTCTTTGACATTATATGCACATAGTTCTGTTGGGAATTCTATTGCGAACGCATTGATACCAAAATGAAAGACATAGGACGAGAATTAAGGTGACAAAGTTGAAAAGAGTATACACTTTTCAGTATTTCCGCACACTACCAGGGAATGTCCAAAAAAAAATGGAGAGAGTGGAGGGGTAACTTGCTCAAAACGCGAAATTGTTTGGGGAGATTAACTTTCGTTCAATACTATTATGCAAGAGGAGCGACACATCTATGGTTCATCCAATAAAATCAGCAGACTTCTAGATGTTACTACTGCTCGGCTTAGACTCGGTTACAAGTATTTCTGGGAATTCTCATTATCTGCCGATGTAGACCTGACCAAATGTTAACTGTCAACAAAATTATTCGCACACCCTCCGTCACTATGTGATAGTGAATTCAGAGACAATTTTATAACCAATGTACCAACGATGTGTCAATATTTCATTCAAAATTATCTGGTACCAGAAATTTTAGCCAAATATCCCCAGTTTGCTAACTGTAAGTAGTAACAAAGTGATTGTAACCTATCCACCGCTGCCCACTGGATGGGGGGCGGTGTGCAGGACAAACATATCAATTGTGACACTAGCTCTCCACATATGTCAGTTGCTTAATTTAGAAACTGTACTTGTGATCGATCTCGAACCCATTGTTGATGTGACGACTTATACTGAATTTTGTAACTAGCTCATCAAGATTGTAACTTGCTTAGCTAAATGAATTGTGGGGTTCAGTCCCTGAGCCCATTATGTGCCTCTGCAACCCTTTCCACTACCGCCCACAAGATGGGTATGGGATGCATAATAAATGAACTAAACTAACTTTAAGGCATCCTGAAAGAAAGCTTGGAGGGTTTGAAAAATTGCAGAACGAAGCCGTGAGGATAATCCTTGGGTGCCCTCGTACCACAAAGATACTTAATATGAGAAAGGAACTTAATATTCCGAGCGTTGTTTATCGTGTTACTGAAAATAACTGTCAAATTGGTATAAAAATGCTTAGGCTAGCTCATCCTAACCCTTGCACAGAAGCCCTCCAGAATTTCTTTATTGAATGTTGAAAACAACCCTCAAGTTGACTATTTCCGTAACAGCATGCACTCCTGTATGCTAATCCCCACAATCACCAAGCCCACCCGAGTCACTCAAACATCTGCCACTACCCTGGATCACCTTTGGACTAATATAACAGCTCCCCTTACATCTGGGGTAATTTATGACAGAACAACTGACCACTATCCTACTTTCCTCATAGCAAACATTGACACATCACCACCAGAAACCAAAAAACTTTCATTCAGGCTACATAGTGAATCAGCTTTAGGCAATCTCTCTAATGCACTTCACAATATTAACTGGGAATCTGAATTTAATAATTCACAGGATATAAACTCATCAACTAACCTCTTTCTCTACAAAACTCTAAGCCTCTACAACACTCACTGTCCCCTCCTTACCAAACAAGTAACTGATAAAAGAAAAAATAACCCGTGGCTCACAAGTGGCATAATTAAATCAATCAACAAAAAACATGAATACGAAAAGAAATTTAGGAGTGGCCTAATTCCAATGGAAGTAGTTAAAAGGTACTCGTCAGTGCTTACCAGTATCATAAGAAAAGCAAAACTTTCATATTATGAGACTAGATTCAAAGAAGCAAAAGGCAACATGAAAAGCACATGGAATACCATCTCTAACATCCTGGGAACTAAACAACACTCCCACAACCAGATAACACTCTCTAAGGATGGCCTTACACTGTCATCTGACTTAGAAATGGCGAATGAATTTAATAGCTTCTTTTCATCGATTGGTGCTAACCTTGCAAGTAAAATCCCACAGACTCAGACACATATCAACACATATCTCTCAGGCAGCTATCCAAACTCTCTTCTCCTCTCACCAGTCAGCCCGTCAGATGTTGTGTCCATCATACATTCACTAAAAACCAAAGCTGGGAACATCAGTGAAATCCCATCCATTGTATACAAGAGCGCCTCCCATATGCCCTTGCACCACCTATAGCTCTGCTGTTCAACAAATCCCTTGAGTGTCATACATTCCCTGATATCCTTAAAAACGCAAGAGTAACGCCAGTTCATAAAGGAGCTAGTGGATTATGTTGCATCTCTGCTTGCCTTGATGACTGAAAGAAAGCTTAAAGGGCTTGAAAACTTGCAGAACGAAGCCTTGAAGATAATCCTTGGATGTCCCTAGTACCACAAAGATACTTAACATGAGGAAGGAACTTAATATTAACTTAATAATAGAATATGAGTGCATATTCTACTGCATTACTATTTGTAATGATCCTCATATTGTGCTTCAGTAATCCAATGTATAACCCTGAGATGTTTTCCTAATTGTACTTAGGATTCCTTGTTCATTATTGTGTATTGTTCTGATCTGCTTTTGTGTCAAATTCTTGCATCGTACCTGTAAACAATTTTTTGACAATTTTACTGTAATTATCCTACTTAAAATCATCTGTACTTGTAAAGTAAAGCTGTAATGTACCTGTTAAACACTTTTTATCAATTTTACATTTAATTATTTCTCTAAAACTCTGTTTAAGAATTTGCTCAAAGATTAGTTTAAGGACTTGCCCGAAACTCTATATATGCAAGCTAGTGGTTTTACAAGATTATAATTCTAACTTAAGCTCTATGTTGTGTCTTAACCCCCCAATGTACGTTCTTGTATATATATAAATAAATAAAATAAATAAATAACGAGGGATCGAGGCATTAATGCGCAGTACGTGCTTCCCTCATCTGTGACGTCACAGCGCCATCTGACGACAGCATAAACACAGGCGGCCATTTTATGTTCCACCAAGATTAAAAAAAAAAAAATAATTTTGCCCCGAGGGGCGAGTTTATTGGGCAGCGCCCAATGTGTTCGCAATAGAATGTTCTACAAGAACATGTATAAAATAAGTGACACAGAGATTATTGATGTGTGTATTTGTGTGGGTGATTATAAATATGCATGTGTATGTATATATGTATACGTATATATATATATATATATATATGTACATGTATGTATGAGAGTGTGTACATGTATATATAACATTAATAATTTTGTAACTAGCGTCAAAAATTGTTATTTGCTTAGCTAAACAAACTAGAGAGTTCAGTTCCTGAACCCATTATGTGCCTCTGTAATCCTTTACACCACCGCCCACGGGATGGGTATGGGGTGCATAATAAAGAAAGATATTGAAATAATAAGGGTATGAAATGTATCAACATAAAACATTAATGTTAATGGCCATCAGGTAAAATCAGGTTATTATTTGTAAAGAATTTAAATGAGTTAAACTAAATACGAACTTAATATGTTTTGCTAACGCAAAAATATATTCCCGAGGTATTGTAATTGCAAATAAATATTTAATACAATTATTTGTATCATTTTTTTTATTTTAGATTTCCGTATTGCTTGATAATATATAATAGCGTTTAGATAATGCTAGCGCTGGACATTCTTTAGGCTCGTTGCATGTTGTGGTAGTCGCCGCCATTTTAAAACCGTGTCGAGAGGGACGGCTGCTGGCTTATCCACAAAATCCTGCTGCATCTTCAATAGTTAAGGTAACTGTTTTCTTTTATTTGCTCTTAGACATGTGTAGTATATATATAAGCTTGTGGTGGTAGGCTGGATGGTGTGTTGATGGCCCTGGAGGCGTGTTGATGGCCTGGAGGCGTGTTGATGGCCCTGGCTGGATGGTGTGTTGATGGTGGTGTTGTGTTGATGGCCCTGGAGGTGTGTTGATGGTGGTGTTGTGTTGATGGCCCTGGAGGTGTGTTGATGGTGGTGTTGTGTTGATGGCCCTGGAGGTGTGTTGATGGTGGTGTTGTGTTGATGGCCCTGGAGGTGTGTTGATGGTGGTGTTGTGTTGATGGCCCTGGAAACTGTAAACTGTAAACTGTAAGTAATACCGTCCTCTTCAGGAGCAGTTGACTTATTTGATTGTGCTACACAGCCTTCCCGGCTTGGTGCCTTCTTTGGTAATTACTTATCAAAGGCAGCTCCATACGAGGAGCTGCCTCGTATGGGCCAATAAGTCTTTTGCAGTTACCTTCATTCTTATGTTCTTACTTACATTTACTGATCTTTATCATCATCATCATCATTTACAGAAAGAAATTAACATAAAAAGTAGTCATTTTAATACACAAAACAGAAGTAGATATTATGTAAATTATGATGCAGGATAGGATCACTATTAAGAACTTAATTATAAACCACAATATGTTTTATATCGTCAGAAATTCTGATACATACCATATATTTTCAAATATTTACAATTAAAGTATTTATTTAGGAAATAAGTATTTTAGTTACCCTAGTTAGCTCTGAGAACACACATTGTTGCAGCAAGAATTTATTCCCACTAATCTGAGCGATGCTAATGACCCATTGGACTTGTCATGAACAACAATCAACTACAGCACCATCTATATCAGAAGATATTCAAAATATTCTTGATGTCATTCAAATTGTCAATACGAGAACAGAATACATAAGAGTTAGTTTAGTGATGTCAAAGGAATCATATTGACTGACCGAGCCCCATTGTAAATATCCGTGGCTTCCTGACCATAAAGGTACCGCCGCGGATAAGGGTAAGGAGGGTACCGTCGAGGGTAAGACACCGGATGTACCCCATATACAAGCCACACTAGCTATTAGTTCATATAAGCTGACAACTTACCCAAATAAACATTACTTCCTAATTATATATATATATATATATATATATATATATATATATATATATATTATGTAAATTATGATGCAGGATAGGATCACTATTAAGAACTTAATTATAAACCACAATATGTTTATATATATATCCTACTCACACTCATCCTAGCACAGTAATTTATTGTGCAACCCATACCCATCCTGTTACCAATAGTTTGTGCAACCCATGCTCATCCTGTTACCTTTAGTTTATTGTGAAACCCATACTCATCCTATGAATGGTAATTTATTATGCACCTCATACTCATCCTGTGAGTCATAGGACATTGTGGAACCCTTTCTCATCGTGTGAATCTTTGTTTACTTTGCTTTCCATACTCTGCTCTCCGATAGTTTCTTGTGCAACCCATACCCATGATGTGAGTGGTAGTTTATTGTGTACCCTATACTCATCCTGTGAGTATAGGGTACACAATGAGTTCATTTGTACTCCATACTCATCAAGAAGTGTATTTTACCAGCATTGTAATATAAATTAAGAATAAAGGCATAATCTTATTATGTACCCATAATAAAAATAAGAGCCATCACACTATAATTTTCATGACAAACGGCCTAGACTCCACTTCCGCCTTCGACAAGCTGCTGCCGGAGGTGGGTATAGTTTATTGTACACTCCCGCACCCCCAGTCCTGGGAAGAGGGGCATTCGAATGTGGACATATGAACCATTACCCCCAACCCTTCCCTCTTAATAATAATTGAAACACTACACTACACACTATATGTTCATTTAATATTTCAAGTATAAGACTCAAGATATATTTAGGATTTAACGATTTAACATTGTCTCAATCATACCTTTATTGCACTTTATCATCATTATTTACAGAAAGAAATTAACATAAAAATGTAGTTAATTTTAACATACAAAACCGAATTTGAACATTGTTAATTTTGATGCAGGATCACTATTAATAAGAACTTAATTATAAACCACAATATGTTGTATATCATCAGAAATTTGGAAACATAATATATATATATATATATATATATATATATATATATATATATATATATATATATATATATATATATATATATATATAAATGGAAATTTAGCACATTTAAATAATGTTATTAAGCTTAAGAATAAATTACATAAAATTAACATAGTAAAATGACTGGGATACAGATGGATCAGTAATCACATTACAAGTCCAATTATTTCCTAACTGAAGTCTGTAACGCACTATCATGTCATATTTCATAATACAAATTAGGTAAGAGATATGCAATATCAACACAAAATCGTCAGCTACTATTTCCAAAACACATTTATTATATAGCATTAAACTGCTCTTTCACTTCGGGGGCGCTTACGCTGATATGGTTTTTTATCCAATTTATCCAATTCCAATTTATCTTAAGTTCCGACTCAGCGACGAGCCATGAACAACAAGAGCCTTTGACCCAGTTTCCGCCAAGGTTATAAATTAACGGTCGTAATGTAAACCGAAAATATAAATGATACATACATTGATTTCAGTACTGTAATATACCAGTTATTGGAGAGTTGAGAAGCGGGACCAAGAAATGCAGAATCTCAATAACCGAAAGAACAATTAGGTTGTACTGAAATTAACGTGGTGATTTATATAGTCTGTAAACAAGTACTATATCTATAAAATATAAAACTTATTTTAATTATCCTGCACTTCAAGAGACCACAAGCATTCTTACTCTCATTTATTTTTGTAGCAGAAATGTTTTGTCTATATTTATTTTATGGAAATTAGTGGTGTTTGAGCAAGCTAATCAACGTCAAAAATGTTTACGTTGTTGTTCTTCATCTGTAGTACTGAGCTCTACACATATGGGTAGCTTTGCCGCAGGCTGTTTACTGCTCTGAGAAATAAACATAAATCATCATGCCTGGAGCCCGCGGTGCCCGGCGCCTTGCTGTGGGAAGTCAGAGATGTTTATGATTCTGGTCTAGGAATACCGTGGGATTTCACCAAAATGTGTTGTATACAATGAAATGATTATACATTGCTATGTTGTGAACATTGTATACAGTACCTCAAGATATAAATCCCAAACCACTTAACTAGCTACCAGATACCTAATTAATTCCCTACTCTCTGTAAATGTCTTCCTGGTGTGTGTGTGTGTGTGTGTGTGTGTGTGTGTGTGTGTGTGTGTGTGTGTGTGTGTGTGTGTGTGTGTGTGTGTGTGTGTGCGTGTGTGTGTGCGTGCGTGTGTGTGTGTGTGTGTGTGCGTGTGTGTGTGTGCGTGTGTGCGTGTGTGTGTGTGCGCGTGTGTGTGTGTGTGTGTGTGTGTGTGTGTGTGTGTGTGTGTGTGTGTGTGTGTGTGTGTGTGTGTGTGTGTGTGTGTATACACCCACATATGTGTTGTATGTGGGTGCTGAAGTTCAGTCTCTTGTCTATGTATAGGTCAAGGAACTTTCCATAATCATTATTGCTAATGTTAACATTGTGTATCTGAAGTTGAATTTGGTTTCAGGATTTACTTTCGAACAAAAATAGTAGTTGGTCTTTTTTATGTTTGATGTGAGTTTGTTAGTTTACATCCATGAGTGGACTTTTTAGATCTATTATTTTCATTATTATATAGTGCGTTTGGGTTGGGGTCTGAATAGAGGAAGGTAGCATCGTCAGCACTTATGTTTACACTTATTGGAAGTATCTAAGTATCAACTAAAGTATCTTCACACTTGACTTAAACTTTAGTAGCTATTTTCTGGACCATTCCTCAAGTTTCGGAGGTCAACGAAGATGGAATTTACATGAAATGGCTTATGTTACCATCACTAATAATGTTGTGTTTTCTGTCTAGCTTCAGACACGGTTATGTTACAATTGTGTCTTAAAGAGTTGCGCGCAATTAAGCATGATAGAAATCACTTACAATTAACGCAGGATGGTAGAAAATCACTTACAATTAATGCATCAAGTTTGGAGACTTGAATTGAAATTGAAATTGAAATAAGTTTATTGAGGTAAAATACACACAAATGGATGAGGTAGCTCAAGCTATTCTCACCCCGTTCAGTATATCGTGTTAATACATACATAGACACACACACTTGTACACATTTTAGTGTAACAAGCAAGGCAAATAGTTCTGTCTGATGGGTAGAGGCAACTGCACTTGCAGCTGCACCCGTGTGGCGGTGTAGGAAACCATCAATGTATATGATTTGAGAGAGAGAGAGAGAGAGAGAATGATCTGTGGACAGAGCATCAATATGGCGTAAGGTATTGGGCTTTGCCTCAAGATGAAGCATAATAAAGAACCCGAATATCAGGAGAAAAAATTACATTAAAAACTGTCCACATGATACATATATATAATCATGTTTTAAACATTTTAATTGTATTATTTGCATATATATATATAATTAGGAAGTAATGTTTATCTGGGTAAGTTGTCAGCTTTTATGAACTAATAGCTAGTGCGGCTTGTATATGGGGTACATCCGGTCTCTTACCCTCGACTGAGGGTAACTTTAACTCGGCGGTAACTTTATGGTCAGGAAGCCAAAAATATTTATAGTTCAAGTTCAAGTATGTTTATTGAGACAAGAAAAAATACATCTCAAAGGGATAGAGTAACTTAGGCTATTTCTACCCCCTCTACTTCAAGTCCCTCAAGGGGCGCACAAATTCAGTAAGTACAAATAGACAATTAACATTACAAGAATCCCATTTAACATTGCAGGTTAATATAGTAAGTACAGCATACAATTGTTACACTCTTGGGGCAAAATTTTTGTAGCTCCTAAGTATACTGTCTATCATACCATTATCACACATACAAACAATTTGATGTGGTACATTACTTATTTCCTTATTTCTATAGTTATCAATAAGTTGACACTATAATACATAATGTTCTAAGGTGTGGGCGTGCGGCATACTACATAATTTACACTCCTTATCTTTTTCACTGACATCAACTCCGTATTGCCAGATATATTTGTATCCTAATCTTAATCTCATGTAAATTGAATCCTTCCAAGTTGACTTTCCTTTATCATAGGTGAAGGACGAGTTTGTATTTATTACTGAATAATTCTTAAGTGTGTTACTACTATCCACTATTGCCATTCTTTTTATCATTTCTTCATCTTCATTTCCTCTTATTATTCCTCTTACATCTGTCTTCATTCTGAAATAAAAACCTTTGACGTTACTTTGCATATATGTACATTAATTATAAAATTGATTGGCTTGTGTGCAGGCCTTCACACTCCCTGAGCGAGCCATCAAGTAACTATAAAAAGGCATATATCTTCACTTTCACTTCAGTTATATTTATACCAAAGTATTAACATGCAGCTTATGTCTTTCTGATGACATAAAAAACTTCGTTTTTTATAATATATAGATTCAATTAACATTGATTTTCAAAAGGTCATAGTTCCCATCGAAAGGGAGAGCGTCGGCCAAGAAGCCTTGTTTAAAATATGAATATTTTTCCTCTCTAATAAGGTATAATCTCTGTGATGCATTAACACAAACTATTTTATATCTGCCTTTCTGATAACATATATAAATATAATCTTTATTTGTGAATATTTGTTAATTAAGCAATATATCAGAGAGCGTGTAGGGTTCGGTGTTCTATGAACGAAAAGGACTGGAGTAGTTTAAATAGCGAACGCATACCAACGAATAACGCTAGTATCTATATAACAAATTTATTGTCATGTGGAATTGATTTAACTTCCAGACACTTTTTTTTAATAAATATTAAATATTTTGTGGCTGTTTATGAAAAATATTATTATAAATACACATTCTACTTGTTAATATTACCAATTAAATTTGCGACAATTTGAGCCATGAAATACGACGACTGGATCACTGTGTACAGGAGGCTGTTATGGCAGCAAACACTCTCCAGGCGACCATATATCTTGGATAAGTCGCTCCACACAATTGTCGCTTGGACCGTCGACTTCCTATG
This sequence comes from Procambarus clarkii, assembly GCF_040958095.1. Lineage (NCBI taxonomy): Eukaryota > Metazoa > Arthropoda > Malacostraca > Decapoda > Cambaridae > Procambarus > Procambarus clarkii. Next base: position 40,053,235 of record NC_091184.1, read on the forward strand.
GCGTCACCTCTCACATATTTACGTCTCATTTCGTTATGAAATTAGATTATTTCAGAGAAAAAATAGGTTTGATCATGTTCTACGTGTAGCACCAACATTATAGTAAGTAAATATACCATATTTCTTCATTACTTACGTAATGCTAATACGTTTTGGGTAGTTTTGGCCTGATTTGGGATGATTGGGGTAATTCTATGGACCCCCCTGGAGGTGTGTTGATGGTGGTGTTGTGTTGATGGCCCTGGAGGTGTGTTGATGGTGGTGTTGTGTTGATGGCCCTGGAGGTGTGTTGATGGTGGTGTTGTGTTGATGGCCCTGGAGGTGTGTTGATGGTGGTGTTGTGTTGATGGCCCTGGAGGTGTGTTGATGGCCCTGGAGGTGTGTTGATGGTGGTGTTGTGTTGATGGCCCTGGAGGTGTGTTGATGGTGGTGTTGTGTTGATGGCCCTGGAGGTGTGTTGATGGTGGTGTTGTGTTGATGGCCCTGGAGGTGTGTTGATGGTGGTGTTGTGTTGATGGCCCTGGAGGCGTGTTGATGGTGGTGTTGTGTTGATGGCCCTGGAGGTGTGTTGATGGTGGTGTTGTGTTGATGGCCCTGGAGGTGTGTTGATGGTGGTGTTGTGTTGATGGCCCTGGAGGTGTGTTGATGGTGGTGTTGTGTTGATGGCCCTGGAGGTGTGTTGATGGTGGTGTTGTGTTGATGGCCCTGGAGGCGTGTTGATGGCCCTGGAGGTGTGTTGGTGGCCCTAGCTGGAGGTGTGTTGATGGCCCTATATATTATATTAGGAATATCAGAGGTCCCAGGACAATTATTGTGCATGTGTAGTATGTATATTTATGTAGTATATTTGGCATATTTAATGGCATTTAGTTAAGGCCACTTAGTGGCATGTCTCTGCACCGTTTCCAGTTTGTTGATATGCTTTCTAAGATATGGGCACCATACAACTGCTGCATACTCCAACTTTGGTGTAACAAAAATTGTGAACAATTTCAAAATTTTCAAAATTTCAATTTCAAAATTTCAAAAAATGCATTTTTATATCATTAGTATTGAATAATAATAATGCAAATAATTGACTTATAAATGATGTACAATTAATTGGTAGGTGATATTATATTATTAATATTTTTTCATTCTTGCAAAGCCTTAACAAAGCCATTAACATGTTAATATAAACTTGATCACCTTCCACTTATTTTCTCATGTGCTACCTACATGTACAAAACCTTATTCCTAAATGCATATTTTGTTCTGAAGCTTGTCCTTTATATGTTGTGTATCACCATCTCTGGAGAGTTTTATCTGATTGATGTATAAATTACTTTTAATTTTACAGAATATTATTGTTATACTGAATTTATTATTATATAAATAACTTAATTTTACAGAATCATCTATCAACGCACATCCACAAGTTGAGGAGGAGGATGTGACCTTCCAGATTTCTCAAGTACTGAAACATAGACCAAACAGGCCTGGTGGATCTAGGTACAAGGTAAAATAATTTAAATTTTTTTTTTTTTTCCTAATTGTCCGATATATATATATATATATATATATATATATATATATATATATATATATATATATATATATATATATATATATATATATATGTCGTACCTAGTAGCCAGAACGCACTTCTCAGCCTACTATGCAAGGCCAAATTTGCCTAATAAGCCAAGTTTTCCTGAATTAATATATTTTCTATAATTTTTTTCTTATGAAATGATAAAGCTACCCATTTCATTATGTATGAGGTTAATGTTTTTTTATTGGAGTTAAAATTAACGTAGATATATGACCGAACCTAACCAACCCTACCTAACCTAACCTAACCTATCTTTATAGGTTAGGTTAGGTTAGGTAGTAGAGAAAGTTAGGTTAGGTTAGGTAGGTTAGGTAGTCGAAAAACAATTAATTCATGAAAACTTGGCTTATTAGGCAAATCGGGCCTTGCATAGTAGGCTGAGAAGCGAGTTCTGGCTACTAGGTACGACATATATATATATATATATATATATATATATATATATATATATATATATATATATATATATATATATATATATAGTGTGTGTGTGTGTGTGTCGTACCTAGTAGCCAGAACGCACATCTCAGCCTACTATACAAGGCCCGGTTTTCCTAATAAGCCAAGTTTTCATGAATTAATGTTTTTTCGACTACCTAACCTAACATTTTCAGCTACCTAACCTAACCTATAAAGATAGTTTAGGTAGGGTTGGTTAGGTTCGGTCATATATCTATATTAATTTTAACTCCAATAAAAAAAGAATTGACCTCATACATAATGAAATGGATAGCTTTATCATTTCATAAGAAAAAAAATAGAGAAAATATATTAATTAATGAAAACTTGGCTTATTAGGCAAATCGGGCCTTGCATAGTAGGCTGAAAAGTGCATTCTGGCTACTAGGTACGACATATATATATATATATATATATATATATATATATATATATAGTTATAGTTAGTGTGTGTGTAAATACCTAAGTGTAGTTACAGGATGAGACCGTCTTCCCAGCACTCTTTGTCATATAACGCTTTGAAACTACTGACAGTCTTGGCCTCCACCACCTTCTCACCTAACTTGTTCCAACCGTCTACCACGCTATTTGCGAAAGTGAATTTTCTTATATTTCTTTAGCATCTGTGTTAAGCTAGTTTCAATCTATGACCTCCTGTTCTTGAAGTTCCAGGTCTCAGGAAATCTTCGCTGTCGATTTTATCAATTCCTGATACTATTTTGTATGTAGTGATCAT